>NC_061836.1:26917970-26925470 GCF_019202785.1 Penaeus chinensis
TCCTGCTTCTTCGTCTTCTTCTACTTCTTCTTCTCTTTCTTCTCCTCTTTATACAAGTTTCTCGGTTTCATTCCTCTTCTTCTTCGTTGGTTTCTTCTTAGCTATGTCATATCTTCCTTTAGTCATCTCTCTCTTTTCTTCTCTTCTCTCATCCTCTCTCTCTCTCTCTCTCTCTCTCTCTCTCTCTCTCTCTCTCTCTCTCTCTCTCTCTCTCTTTCTCTTTCTCTTTCTCTTTCTCTCTCTCTCTCTCTCTCTCTCTCTCTCTCTCTCTCTCTCTCTCTCTCTCTCTCTCTCTCTCTCTCTCGCTCTTTCTCTTTCTCTTTCTCTTTCTCTTTCTCTTTCTCTTTCTCTTTCTCTTTCTCTCTCTCTCTCTCTCTCTCTCTCTCTCTCTCTCTCTCTTTCTCTTTCTCTTTCTCTTTCTCTCTCTCTCTCTCTCTTCCTCTATCACATGCACTCGCACATACATACATGCATAGATACATACACGCGCCCGCACACACACACATACACAGACACATAGTTGACTCACTTTACAAATGTGAAACTGAAATTGAGATTGTGACATGATACCCAGTGGGAGCGAGAAAGGGGGTAAGGGGGGGGCAGAGGGGCATGGGTACCCCTCTGCAATACCACGTCCTCGGTCCCTTGGGTAATGCAGTCCTTATCCTTCAACGGGATGCCATACACAGTCACTCGATTTCACGGGCTCCTCCTGTAGGATCCGCGCGCCATTCTGGACCCAGCCCGTCAGCTAAAGGACCCCAGAGTGACGAATCCAGAGCCTTAACTCCAATCCTAGAGACACAACCCGAGGCCTCTGTACCCCAGCGAGACCCCAGAGCGTCCCCTTCCCCCCCACCCCCCTGGAGATGCGGCATTATTAATAGCCATTTCGTCAACAACAGTCAAATCCAGCTTTATCCTTTGCTGTCTCCCTCCCTTCCCTTCCCCTCCCCTCCCCCTCCCCTCCCCTCCCCTCCCCTCCCCTCCCCTCCCCTCCCCTCCCCTCCCCTCTCCCAGCTTCTCCCCTCCCCTCTCCCATCTCCTATTCGCCCCCTCCCTATCCCCCAAAGGCAAAACCCCTCCACGCAATAGCGAGTCCCATTCTAATCATCCATACATATATATTTTTGCGTATACATGCATGCGTGTGCGTATACATGTGCGTGCGCAGACTCCAGACTCGCCTGGCGTCACCGAGGGATCATGAGGTCATGCTCCGACTTGGTCACACACTGATCCCCCCTCCCCCCCCCAACGCCCTCGCCCCCCACGTCATCCCCAAACCGTAAGTGTGATACCATACTTTCGTAATGACTTCGAAAAAAGTACCAGGCCACGCAATCTCCGCTGATCGACAGTCATTCAACTCTACGGACGGTCGACGCCACGTACGGCCACGGCGAGTTTCAAGGTTATATTGCAAATGCCCGATGCAAGGACGAGTGACATTTAAATCAATCTAAAGTAATCTCTCCCTCTCTTTCTCTTTCTCTTTATACTTTATTCTTTTTCTCTTTCTCCCTTTCTCTTCCCCCTCTCTCTCCCCTTCTTCCCTTCTCACTCCCAATCCCTCTCTCTCTCTCTCCTTCTCTCTAAATCACTCTCTCTCTCTCTCTCTCCTCTTCTCTCTCCCAATCCCTCTCTCTCTCTCTTTCCTTCTCTCTAAATCCCTCTCCCTCTCCCTGTCTCCTTCTCTCTCTCCATCCCTCTCCCCCTCTCTCCCTCTTTCCCTCTCTCTAAATCCCTCTCCCTCTCCCTGTCTCCTTCATCCCTCTCCCCCTCTCTCCCTCTTTCCTTCTCTCTCTCTCTCTACCCCTCTCACTCTCTCTCAATTCCTCCCCATTCTCTCTCACAATCCCTCTCCCTTTCTCTCTTTCCCTCTTCCCTTTTCTCTTTCCCTCTCCCCTTCGCTCTCTCAATCCTTCTTCTCTTCTCTCTTTCCCTCTCCCCTTCTCTCTCTCTCTCCCATGACACACATACATAAAGTTAAGAACATGGACGTCTTGACACCATTGGTACACAGACCGATATATGAATATTCAGAAAAAAAAAAAAATGCAAATTGGCAATAAACACAACGGCCCAAAAGCAAGATAAAAAGAACTCAACATCACTTTCACAGCTATCCAATTATCATGTTCGTCTCATTGCCTCATTTACGCTAATTACTCTTAATTCCTCAATTCTCCCAATGACCCGAATTTAGATCTGTTCTCTAAGGGAAAAGGGGGATAGAGCAATGAAGAAGGATAACAAACAAAAGAAAATAAGAGAAAGAGAGTTAGATTCCTTAATTAGCCTTGAGTGCTTTATACGCAGACGGCATAGTACTACTACTATTAGTTTTAGTAACATTAATATCTATTAGGAAAAGCAAAAACCAGAAAGACAACTATTACTCCGACTTCTACTACTGCTACTACTATTAACCCATACTACTACTACTACTACTACTACTACTACTACTACTACTACAACTACTACCAATAACAACAACAACAATAACAACAGTAAAAAAAAATACAATAACCCGGATCCCAACACCAAAAACAAGCACCTACAAAAAACAGTCAACGCAAACGCTATCAGCAACAAACAGAACCTTAGTGTGTTTGTTCCAGAGTATCTGAAACAAGCGTGGGACGGAATCACTACACGTGCCGAAGCGGGGCTTGTCACGCATGACTCATAAGCTAAATCTTGTTTTTATATAAGCGCTGATTTAATTTTCTGCGAATATAGATTTAAGGATGATGATATTAACAATAAAAATAGAAGAAAAGATTCTAAGAAATGTATCAAAATCGAGGGATGATACTATTACTGTATCTTCTTGTGCTTCTAGCTTTATCGGAATTCCTTGCACTTAATCTTTATTTACGATCGTTATCATTATCATTTTTATCGTTGGGTATTACCCAGAACTCACAGAAATAATAGCAAACAAGTGATAAAAAAGAAAGGAAAACAAAAAAGCGATGGAAAAGATGGAAATTTAGAAGAAAAAAAAAAGAAATGAAGAAAGAACGAGATCGATTTCATTAAAAGTTTCAAAAAACAAAACCAAGAAAAGGAATGACGACAAAGAATTCGCTGAAACGTTCAAAACTAACAAACAAAAAACAAGAAAAGGATAAAAAAAAAAATGACACAAAGAGACTGAAAGAAGGAAATGAGAGGAGACACAACAAGACCCAAATCAAGAAAAGCCTAATAACACAGCGAATAAAGGGGAAGACCGAAAGGGGAAAAGATCGAGAGAAAGAAGCACAGACCTATAATTAAAAGGCCGTCGACGGAGCGCAGGCACAGGGGGATCTCCAGTGTCCCTTCTCTATTCAGGCAGCCGGTTGCTGATGTCAACCCCCCTCCCCGCTCCCCCCTTCCTCCCCCCCTTACCTTGTTTCGCCACAAAGCCCCCCTGTCCGTTCACCCTGCTTACCCCTGCCCCCTTTCCCTTCGTTAGCATACGGGACAAAAGCAGGACAGATTGTTTCACACAGATAAAGCAAAACAAAACGAAACGTTAAAAAATCCTACGCACCACTGGCGTTCGCGGACGAGATAACATTATATGCTAACGAAGTGTCTCCGCATACAAGGCACACAAAAGTTCTAAAAATGACCGCTACTTTTGTTGCTGTCGTCAGCGCCGTCTCCGTGACCGCGCCCTTCGCGACGCCGCCCGGCCGCCCGGGGACGCTTCCACGGGCCTGACGTCAAAGGGCCCCGTCGCAGCGGAAGGGCAGCTGTTTCCTTTTTATTTAATCTATAATTCTCCCACCTTCCCTCCCTCTTACTCTCTCTCTCTCTTTGTTTTCTCTCCTTTCTCCCCATTGTAATAAAAAGACACGCACGCATGTAAACACACACACACACACACACACACACACACACACACACACACACACACACACACACACACACACACACACCTGTGAGCTTCTTTTACACTTTACTACAACCGGGATGACTGACCTTTACAGATCATCAATAATATCAATTTAACAACACCATCATCACAAGTCATAACAGTAACTACATTTCGTTGATCGTCACCATATGCAGAATCATCTCTACACCAAAATCACTATAATTATTCCACTGCTGTTGCACACCTTTGCAAAAAATAAATTCGTTCAATAAGCACATACAGTACCATTCTCATTAAATTTCGCCGACGTTTCAACTTTGACATAATTATCATTAACTCGAGCTTAAAGCATTTGCAGTATCCCCCCCCCCCCCCTACGCCTCTCTTCTGTCACATACAAATTAATTGCACGCGTAAGCTAGGCTAGAAAGAGAAAGATAAAGAGAAATACATTATATATATATATATATATATAAAAATAATATTAATATAATTTAAATAATGTGTGTGTGTGTGTGGGGTTTTGTGGGGTGTTTTGTTTGGTTTGTGTTATATTGTTTTAATAATTTGTTATATAATTATTTTAATATATTATATATATTATATTTATTTATATTTGTGTGTGTGTTTTGGTTTGTGTTTGTTTGTTTGTGTGTGTGTTTTGTGTGTGGTGTGGTGTTTTTTTTTTGTGTGTGTTTTTTTGGTGTGTGTGTTTTGTTTTTGGGGTTGGGGGTGTGTTTTTTGTGTGTGTGTGTGTGTTTTTGTGTTTTGTGTGGTGTGTGTTTGTGTGTTGTGTTTTTGTGGGGTGTTGTTGTGTTTTTGTGTGTGTGTGGGGTTGTGTGTGTGTGTGTTTTGGTTTTGTGTGTGTGTGTTTTGTGTTTGTGTTGTTTTTGTGTTTGTTATTGTTGTGTGTTGTGGGGGTGTTGTTGTTGTGTTGTGGTTGTGTGTGTGGGGTTGTGTGGTTTTGTGGGGTGTGTGTGGTGAGGGGTGGTGTAACGTACACACACACACACACCCCACACACACAACACACACACACAAAACACACAACACACACTCACACACCCACACACACACACGTACAACACCAAAAACACACACACACACACACACAAACACACACACACGAATTACACACCCCACATTTTTTAAAAGTGTGTGTTTTTTAAATTATATTTATATTATAATATATTTTATATATATAATATGTATATTTATATATATTTTTTATATTATATATATTTTGTGTTGTGTATAAAATGTTATATTTATATTTTATTTTATTTTTATATTTTATATATATATATATTGGGGTGTGTTTGTGTTATTTTTGTTATATATATGTATATTTTAATATAATATATATTTATTTTATATTATATAATATTATATATATTTGGGTGGGTGTGTGTTTTTGGTTTTGGTTTTTGTGTGTATGTGTGTGTGTGGGGTTGTGTGTGGGGTGTGTTTTTTTGTTTGTTGTGTGTGTGTGTTTTTGGTGTGTTTTTGTTGTGTGTTTTGTGTTCCAAAAAATCAATAAATGTAAAGATGTCACAAAAAAATTAATAGAACGGGGAAAATTTGGAGGAAAGGGGTAGAAAGGGTAGAGAAAAGGGAGAAAGAAAGAGAGAAAAAGCGGATCTTTTTTTTTTTTTGGGAAATTTGCCCAATTTTGAGAGAAAGGGTGAGAGATGGAGAGAGAGAGATGAGAGGGGAGAGGAGAGAGGAAAAAGAGAAAAGGGGAGGAGGAGGAAAAGGGGAGGGGGGAAGAGAGATTGGGAGAGAAGATGAGAAGGGGGAAAATAGGAGGAGGAGAGGAAAAGGAAAGGGGAGAGAGAGAGAAAAGGGAAAAGGGAGAGGAAAAGAAGGGAAAAGAGGGAAAGGGGGGAGAGAGGGAGAGAAGGAAAGAGGGAATGGGGGAAAGAGGAAAAGAGAAAGGAGGGGGGGGGGGGAGAGAGAGAGAAAAGAGAGATGAGAAAAGGAAAGGGGAGGGAGAGAGGGAGAGAGAGAGAAGGAGAGAGGAAGGAGGAGAAGAGAGAAGAGGGGGGGGGAAAAGGGAGAGGAGAGGAGAAAAAGAGAGAGGGGAAAAGGAGAGACGAGAGAGAGACGAGAGAAGAGGGAAGAAGAATGGAGAAAAGGAGGGAGAGGGAGAGAGGGGAAGAGAGAAGAGGGAGAGAGGGAAAAGGAAAGAGGGAGAGAAAAAAGGGGAGAGGAGGAGAGAGAGGAGAGGGGAGAGAAGGAGAGCGGGGAGAGAAAGAGAGAGAGGAGAGAGAAAACGAGAGAGAGAGAGAGAAGAGAAAAAGGGAAAAAGGAGTTTGGAAAGGAAAAGAAGAGGAGAAAAATGAGGGATAAAAAAGGAAAAGAGAGGGGGGAAAAAGGAAAAAGGGGAAAAAGAGGGGAGAGAGAGGGAAAATGGAAAAGGGGTGGAGAGGAGAGGAGAGAGGGGAGAGGAAAGAGAGGAGAGGGAGAAAGAGCGAGAGAGAGAGAGGAGAGAGGGGAAGAGGAGAGAGAGAGGAGGACGGAGAGAGAGAGAGAAGGAGGAGAGAGGAGAGAAGAGAGTAGAGAGAGAGGATGGGAGGGGGAGGAGAAGAGGGGGAGGCGGGGAGGAGGAGGGGAGGAGAGAGGGAGAGAAGATGGAGAGAGAGAAGGGGAGAGGAGAGGGGAGGAGGAGAAGAGGGTTTCCATCTCACCTTCACCATCGCTGACAAAGTGCCATCCCCTGGCGCCGAGGTCTACAGAAGCACGACATCAAAAAAAAAAAAATCCCCACGAGGCAAAAAAACCCTTTTTGTTTTTGTTTTGGCCTTTTTTCTCGACTTGAAAGCAGTTTCCTACACCCACGCTATTATCTTTTGGTGCCAGCAAGCAAGAGTGCCAACGAGGTGATCGCCCCTGGGTTTTCCCGATTTTTGTAAATTTTGGGGCGATATACACTCTCTGTGGCACTCTCACCCCCCTCTCCCCTCCCTCCCCTCCTGCGCTCTTTTCCAGGGCCGGGAAAAGTTTTTATTTTCGACGCGATAGTTGAAAGGTCCCAGGGAAATTTCGCCCCTCCGTGAGACTGAGTGAGGGGGGAAATCCCCCGGTTTGTTCTTTTATTACCCAAGGGTTTCCCAAACCCGGTTTTATCGGCAAAGGGTCGCCCGTTCCCCCAAATTTTTTTATCATTTGTTTTAAAAAAAAAAAAAATTAAAAAAATTTAAAATTTTCCCTCCAAAACCCGGTTTTTAAGTCTTGTGCACCATATTTTTGGCCCGCCCCCGGAAACCCCCCTGTGGGGTTTGGTTAATACTTGCGCTGGGAGGGAACACCTGTGACAGGTAGACTGACCCGGGCCTCAGAGCCATCCACTGACAGGTCCCTCCTTCCCCCCTCCTTAAACCACCCTAGTGCGCCCAACCCAACCCAAAAATGGCATTTTATCTATCGGAAGTATGAAAGAAGGGCGCGGGTGATTGGCGACGAAAATCTGTGACACTAATAGAGGCAGACTAATTTGCATCTGTATGTTAAGAGATCCAGTCCTAAATAATATACCGAAAGTAATTAATTCACAGAACAGGAATTACCACGTTAACTTTACTCCCAAATAGCACGTTTTATGTGAACCCGATTCCGGT
>NC_061836.1:26930470-26947970 GCF_019202785.1 Penaeus chinensis
GTGTTTCCATGACGGTCCTGTAGGCCTAAGCACATTATCCGTTTACCACAACACAACCGACACGATCAAAGATTCCTTCACTTAACTCAGTGCCGCCGGGAAAATGCTGTGCTCCTTTTTTTTGTGAAATGTCTCTGCACATAGTCACAAAATGAGTCAATTAGTAGACCTTGTGACCTTATCTGATTTCACATTTCCTTGAATTGGCGGGATTTTTTTTTTTTTTTTTTTTTTTATTAATGCTATGAATATCGATGGTATTATTTTTATCATAGACATTATAATTACTATAATGTTATTGACATTAATAACAGCAATATAAGATAACGTAATTTTTTTTAGAAAATCAAGGAAAAGGGTAAACAGGCAAGACAGGCAGCCTTCATAATTGACTCACTGATGACTTAGTACAAGTGTAGCCATTTATGTTTATAAAACAATTAATAAAGTAAACTCACATGTACGTACATGTCATGCCCGTCGGATTTGGGTTCATAAATGCAGTTATGGTAAACAACAAACTACGTCTACGTGAAAACCCAAACAAAGGCATTACCAGACCGTGCTTTGACAAAGGAAACGATATTGGCTCACACAGCGCCCCAAAACCAACATACACAAATATTCCCTCTCACAAAAATATCCGTTTACATGCGTCGTTTGCTATCACCTCCGCTGGATTAATCAAAAAGAGCGTTGCAAGCACGTGATTAAAAAACCCACTTCACAAATCTGTCGACAGTGTACTGAAAGGAGTGCGCATGTGTCACACCAACGTCACAAGCGATATGATAAGGTATCCGATCAAAGAGATAAAACTACTAATCTTATCGTACCCATATCGGCTCCTTCGACGCCTTGATGAACCAAAAAAAGCAAGACAAAGTTGCCTCGTAGTCCAATCTTTCTTTGTGTCAGAATTTATATATTTTTTTCATAACATCTGATTTCTTTTTGGGTGTCTGATCATTCGCTTATTACTTCTTATTGCTTCCTTCCCCCTACTCACTCTTATCTCTCCTTCTTTCTTACCCTTTCCCTCCTTCCCTCTTTTTTCGATGTCCGTCTCTGTCTCTTTTTTTTATGTTATTCTCTTCTCCTTTCGTCTTCTCTTTTCTTCTATTGTCTTCTCTTTTCTTTTCCCTTCTCTCCTCCTCTCTTTCTCTTTCTATATCTCCCTTTCCTTCTTTCTATCTCTCCCTTACCTTCTTTCCGTCTTTACCTCTCTCCCTTTCCTTATACCCCTCCTTTTCCCTCTCCCTTTCCTTCTTTCCCTCTCCCTCTCCCTCTCCTCCCCCTCTCTCTTTCTCACTATTTTATTTTCTCTCTCTCCCTTTCACCTTTACGGCTCAATATCTGTATGTTAATCTTACCTCCCCCCCCCCCTACCTCCTCCCCCCGTCATTTCCTCGCCTTCCACGCCCCCACACGGCCTGCACCGCGCCCAAGCACAGCGGCGTCCCAGCACAGGTTGTATGAAATTTTCGCTTTACAGTTCAAGGCCTAAAATAAATCCTGTGGAATTTTCGCCTTACAGTTCTATACCTAACGCGAGGTAAATTAAATTCTCGCTCTATCCTTCCAGGCCTAATGCAAGTCATCTGATATTCTAGCTCTAGACCGACGAGTTCTATGAAAGTCATAGCATTGCAATTCTAAACCCAAAAGCAAGCCCTGTATTCTCGCTACGCAGATTTTTGGTATGAAGAAGAAGAGGAAGAAGAAGAAAAGAAGAAGAAAAGAAGAAGAAGAAGAAGTAGAAGTAGAAGAAAAAGTAGAAGGAGAAGAAGAAAAAATAAGAAGAAAATATAAGAAAAGAAAAATCCCAAAGAATCTGAAGTTCTCGTCAAGCAGTTTTTAAACCCACTGCAAGTTCTGTGAAGTTCTCGCGTTCAAAGCTGGTGCTCCGTCGCAGTCTCTCTCTCACTCTCCCACACACTGGTCAGCTAAGGACTGGTTATCATTAGCGACTGTCTCGTTGTTAAATTAGTGGAGATATGAAGAACGGCTAATAAAAAAAGATAATGATATAGAGCTATGATAGAAGGTATCAATTTCATCGTTAGAACAGTGTGTGTGTGTGTGTGTGTGTGTGTGTGTGTGTGTGTGTGTGTGTGTGTGTGTGTGTGTGTGTGTGTGTGTGTGTGTGTGTGTGTGTGTGTGTGTGTGTGTGTGTGTGTGTGTGTGTGTGTGTGTGTGTGTGTGTGTGTGTATGTGTGTGTATGTGTGTGTATGTGTGTGTGTGTGTGTATGTGTGTGTGTGTGTGTGTGTGTGTGTGTGTGTGTGTGTGTGTGTGTGTGTGTGTGTGTGTGTGTGTGTGTGTGTGTGTGTGTGTGTGTAGGATTTTTTACGTTCTTGCACATGTGTTACTCTTCCATCTTTTTTTTTCAATTTGACCAAAGAACAAACCAACACATCCCTCTAACCTAAATCACGCATTCCTCCCCAAAAACGTGAAAACATGATAAAATAAACGAGAGAGAGAAAGAAAAAAACAAAACAAATCCGTGACTAGACGAAAGGAAAAGAAATAAGTAAAATGAATAAGGGAGAGAGAAAAAATAGACACGGTTAAAAGTTGTCCGCGAAAATGGCTGCGAACCCAACCCTCTTGCAAGTTTAACCTTTGAACCGTTCCTTCTGAGGCGACTGAAATCCACAACATAGAATACGATAGCTAAGGAAAAGAAGAAAAAGGAGGGAAAGGAGAAAAACAGCAACACAAAGCAATAACAAGCAATGGCGAAATAACAAGCATGAGGCCGCGACTTATAAAGAAAGAAGGAAAAAGAAAGAATGAAAGAGAGAGAGAGAGAGAGAGAGAGAGAGAGAGAGAGAGAGAGAGAGAGAGAGAGAGAGAGAGAGAGAGAGAGAGAGAGAGAGAGAGAGAGAGAGAGAGAGAGAGAGAGAGTTCGTCGGCGGGTGGTGCCATGACGTCATCACCCTACACACATGCACGAGTAGGTTAGTTTACGGCGGCCTTTATCGACTGTTGGCCTTACCCCTCCCCCCCTCCCTTTTCCCTACCCTCCCTTTAACTTACCCTCCTTCTTGTCCTTCCCCTCTACCTTCCACCCCTTCTTTCCCCCTTCTCCCTCCCTTCCCCCCCTCTGCTTACCCCAGCACAAAAAGCCTGTTCGCTGTCGCCAAGCAGGCCGTAAAAGACTGAGAAATTTAAAAGACTCAAACGCTGGATTACAATCTATGCATTATCCTCATGACTATCGCCGAAGCAGTCGCTTTTCTCGTATTCATGGCACCGTCGGTGGCACTGTTCGGAGCCGAGTGCAGCGGTGACAGCGCGGCACTGAATCCGAATCTCGCGTTACAGCAGAACGTGACAACTACGCCGTGCGGGCTATTTACTCCCTCCCGCCAGCCATACCTGGTCATCGCCATCAAGCTTTTCCGCTCTCGCACGCTCCTGCTCTCGCCCGTTCCCACTCACAGATATAGGCACAGAGAGACAGACACATAGACACATAGACACACAAACAAGCAGGCACACACAAGTGACCTGCCAGTGCCCCCAGTGCTAGGGCGGAGTGCGTGCGTATGACCTTCCCTGAACAGTTTTGCTGACCGCGCGGCCGCTGTGTCTCAAGCAAGCTCTTCTCAAACAACATTGGATCCTAAACAAACCGCTGGTCAAGATGACATCGCCTTCGCTCAGGACATGAAGGTGAGAGGGCAGAAGGTGAGAGGGCATGTCGTATAAACTGGGTGCATTGAATCTAATTTCTGTAATCAAGTATGCTTATATGTATGTATGTATGTATGTGTTTATGTATGCATATACGTATGAATGTATGCTTATATGTATGTATGTATGTATGTGTTTATGTATGCATGTACGTATGAATGTATGTATGTTGCATGTATGTATGTATGCTTGTATGTATGAATGCCTGTATGTATTAGGTATGAATGGATGATCTATATCTAAATAGTTAAATACTTATACATACATTCACACACACACACACACACACACACACACACACACACACACACACACACACACACACACATATATATATATATATATATATATATTATATTATATATATTACATATTATATATATATATATATATATATATATATATATATATATGTATGTATGTATATATATATTCTTCAACACATATATACATTAACAAATTTTCTTTCTTCTCGTCTAAGCATTCCCACAATCGCTACAGGAAGACGCTCTCACTATCTCCCAAGTTAAGCGTGGAATAAACATCAAGAACACCTGCTGAGACAAACACGGCGTTGAATTAATCTTCTGAGCTAAAGGTAGTCACCGCCCATATGCTGGGAGGGAGGGAGGGAGGGAGGGAGGGAGGGAGGAGGGAGAGAGAGAGAGAGAGAGAGAGAGAGAGAGAGAGAGAGAGAGAGAGAGAGAGAGAGAGAGAGAGAGAGAGAGAGAGAGAGAGAGAGAGAGAGAGAGAGATTGAATTTCCATCTCACCTTTACGAACAGACAGACACAGAATAAAAAAAAAAAAAAAAAAAAATCCAACTTCAGACTGCAAATCGACAACCACAGCACAACAGAAACGAGGGAACCGCAGCCCCAGAAGAAGGCAGAAGGACGCGAGGAGGCGAAGGGCCGCGTCCCGGGCAGCTCCTTCGTTAAACCGAACACCAACAGGATGTCGAGGCGTCGAACTGGCCTCAGGGGGGAGGCAGGACACCGCCGCCCCGCCCTCCCCCCTCCCCCCTCCCCCCTCCCCGAAGGCGAGGTCGACGGCTCACAGGGGAGACATCTACATATATAAGGGATGACCTTCGCTGACCTTTATCTTTGGGGGGAAAGAGTGATAATGAGAGAAAGAAGGATAAGGACACACGGGGGAAAATATATATAGAAGAGGAGGAGAAAGACGTGAAATGGAGAGGGAGGACGACAGGAAGGCAGGGAAAGATAAGAAGAAGAGAAAACAAAAAGAAAGATACACGTCTAAAAATAGAAAGACATCATTGAGTCAAAAATAATATCAATAATGGAAAATGTCATGAAAAAAGTGAGCAACAACAGAAGTCTGGTCGATTGCGTGATGGTCGGCCGCTATCATTACAAAGGAAATAAGTCACGAGTCAATATAATTCACAACTTGATCCGTCGGGTATTTCAACAGCGATCAAAATGCAATTATCAAGAGAAAACCGAATATATGTTGTCTGTATGCCTAGGCTAGGAATATACACGTGCGCACATGCATGTACACAAATACAAACATACAAACAAACACACACACACACACACACACACACACACACACACACACACACACACACACACACACACACACACACACACACACACACACACACACGCACACACACACACACACATACAGACCGACACACACAAATGTACACATTAAGGCGCGCGCGGGCATATACACACGATGCTGGGTGCGTGAGAGACGGTCGCATCAGCTAAATTCTGAGATGACACCACACCACCGCCACAGCTGTGCACAGCAGTGAACATAATATTACCATCATACTAACAATCACACTGTAACGGCCAGCCACAGTACCCTCGATGAGACACTGTGAACATTCAAAAGTGTACGCATGTGCTGTGAAATCTAATCCTGGATCTTTCGCTCTCGCCCTTTCAGATGGTCTCTTTTTGCTCCCTTATTTTCGCTCGGTCAAGCGAGAAATTTCTCAAAATGAGGAAGCGAGAAAAATTAGGTCAAGGAGACACACCCTCACCCAACTTTACATAATCCCAGAGTCACTCTCGGGAATATAAACCCTGTAAATGACCCTCCAGCCTTAAAATACACACGCTCTCACACTTAAACCATATGCATACGTATAGACCATGCACACATGCGCGCGCGCGCGCATGCAAACAAGCAGACACATATGCACGCACACACACACACACACACACACACACACACACACACACACACGAACAAAACTACAAAACAACAAACCAATAACAAAAGATACAAAACAAAGCAAATAATACCTAAACAAACACACAAAAACAAAGAAACTGTCAAACGCGCCGAGAGAAAAGATCCACAGAGAGCAAATTAAAAGATGAAGCAAAACAGGGACTACAGTGTACTACTTTCCATCTACGCGGGTCCTGTTCATCACTTTACTCTCCACTCAAGTTATTACTGCGTGGGATCCCTAGTGGTGCCCTGTTTGTTTGTTTGTTGTTTCAGTAACTCCATTATCCGCGCGCGCTTAGCTGGGCCGGCTGGGGTGGCTATTGATAGATTAGATGATAGATGTAATAGCGTTCGTGTCTCGATTCTATCTTTAACCCGTGGGTCTGGTTTTTGCACTCGGGAGGATGGACAACGAGAGAAAAGAAAGGGGGAGGGAGGGGGGAGGGAGGGAGAGAGTGTGTATGTGTGTGAGAGAGAGAGAAGATAAGAAGACTGCCTGGAGAAACTGGAAGGGAGAGGGAGAGGGAGAGGGAGAGGGAGATGGAGAGGGAGAGAGAGAGAGAGAGAGAGAGAGAGAGAGAGAGAGAGAGAGAGAGAGAGAGAGAGAGAGAGAGAGAGGGAGAGGGAGAGGGAGAGGGAGAGGGAGAGGGAGAGGGAGAGAGAGAGAGAGAGAGAGAGAGAGAGAGAGAAGAGAGAGAGAGAGAGAGAGAGAGAGAGAGAGAGAGAGAGAGAGAGAGAGAGAGAGAGAGAGAGAGAGAGAGAGAGAGAGAGAGAGAGAGAGAGAGTAGATGCGGTGCAAGTAAACAAACATGAGTCTTGCTATGTACAAGCACGTGTACTCTACCTACAGTCCATGCAAGAGCGAAACAAGCGAAGGCTGCAGAGCGCGCCCCTTCCCCGCATGCCATAAAACGATTCAAGTTTCTCACGCAATAAAACCTTCATCGTCATCGGTCGGCCTTTCAACACAATTCACCAATGGCCAGATTCAGCGCATTGTGACCCGCCTGGCTGGTCGCAATCACGATATCACATATGCAACTACAGCAACCCGACATAACAATGACCCTTCGTTGGATCGGCGAAAAAAAAAGAACAAAATAAAATCGTTCGTGGCCCATACACAAACAAAAAAACACCAAACACAATCAACGTGTCACTTTCTTCTGTCAGCTCGCGGAGTTTGCTTGCGTGTGCGTGTGTGCGTTTTCCACCTGCAGTTGAGGCACTCTGGTCTCCCTCCAGCGGCGAGCAGTGCCAAGCTGGACGGTGAGGCTCGGAATCCACACTGCCTGCCTCTCCCCTGACCCCGCGCCGGGGGTGTGTACGTATGTCGATGCGACGGAGGGAGGGAGGGAGAGGTTGGCTGCCACCGCGAGGCGATTCTTTCTCTCTTTCTCTCTCTCTCTCTCTCTCTCTCTCTCTCTCTCTCTCTCTCTCTCTCTCTCTCTCTCTCTCTCTCTCTCTCTCTCTCTCTCTCTCTCTCTCAATTCTTCTCTTTTCTCCCTACAACCACCTCTTATTTTTTTATCTTTCCTTCTACATCTCGGCCCCCCCCCCCCTCTTCCCTCTCCTCTTTCTCTCATTTTATCATAATGTTTCTCTTCCTCTCTCACTTTATCATTAATGTTTATTTTCCTCTCTCACTTTCTTTCTTCTTTTTTATTTCCCTCATCTCTCTTCTCTTCTCTTCATCTCCCCTTCTCTACCCCCTCCCTCTTCTCTTCCCTTTCCCTTTCTTCTCTTCTCCACTTTTCCTTTCCCTCCCTTCTCTTCTCTACTTATCTCCTCTCTCTTCTCTCATTTTTTCACTCTTTCTTCCTCTCTTATTCCCTCCTCCTCTTTCCCTTTGTCCTCTCTTCTTTCGTTCCTCCTACCCCCTTCTTCCCCTCCCTCTTTATTTCTTTAAACCCTTCTCTCACCTCCTCATCTCTACTTCCCACATTCGTACCATACCAGTCGAAGGCCCGACCTACGATATAAACAGCCGGTCGAAGACTCACTGCAAATCGAAGCCAATGAAGCAAAGGAACATCTCCCCATTTACCGTATGTATCTATATATTTATTTCCTACTGCTAAATTAAACTCCGACTGATATTCGTGACCTAATTCGAGAATCTGAACACATGCCTGTCAGCTACGACGCATTTAAACAGGTGATTAAATTCCAAGCTGCGTATTAACTTAAATAAAACTCGTATCATTACATAAACGCACAGTCAGTCCGTTAATCCGTAACTTAAGTGTGGGACTGAGATAAGCATCCAAGGTAAACAATCAGGATAATCAATCACATTATGATCAAGCTAATCAATTAATCAAGTTGAAATGTTTTCGGTTAAACAACGGAACGACGAAATGGATTGCGACATAAACTGAAATATTATTCCATAATTCGAGCACTGATTTATCTGTGTCGGCGTAGTATTAAAACGCGTAGATTTCTGCAGGATTAAAGTACCGTACGATATCTTCTCATTCGGCTGATGTGATTATGGAAATTTGGTCATTTGATTACTACAGGAGCCTACTAGCTCATGTGTCTGTCATATAACACAGTTGGAACGACATAATATGTTCACTTTCTTTTTTTTCTAATTCCTATTTTTTTTTCAAGCCTGCCTTATTTACATGTCATTTAAATACATTAAATACCAACAAACTTAAATTGAAACACAAAATCACACACCATAATCTGTTTATTGCATATTCTACGTGCTAAAAAATTCTATAACTTCTTACATAAAATATTTATGGACCAGCTACAATATGTGATCTTTACAACGAACATTATGAGAAGTCAAAGACTGATTTCTAGTACTGAAAGAAATGAAAAATCACACTGAGAAAGCCCCCTAATCACCACTACATCTCTCTTCATTTCTATTGAAGTGATTCTGTGATCCCAATCAGTATATACCTGACTACATCTCCCAAACACATTTCTTTTCAGACGGACACAAAAACATGAACCATATGGACAACTGATCAGCTTATCTGTGATATTAAAATATGTCTTTATGAAGTCCTTCCTTCAACTCCTAGCAAACATATATCCTAGAAACAATCACTCACACTACAGAAATAAGTGACCATCTACTCCATGCAAAAGATACTGCTTTTCTCTTGCCTTATAACATTCCTGAACACTTGTGTCAGAACTCTCATCCAAACAAGTATCAGTATACACCCCGGGTTTTCGATTGAGAATGTTTACTATGACCCCAAATTTTTTTGTACATGAAGAAATGTTTATATCTATATTACCTAAAGTGTGTGACTACATAGTAGAATAATTTGCAATACTTCTAATATCTTGTATTGAAATACAAAAATTGTAACATTGTCTTTTAATTATTAAAATATAAACCTATTATTATGACTTTGTAGTGGAAAATCCCTCTACAAATAAACAGTGTAGGGAAAAAGATTTTACTAACTTATTTTCAAGATTATTAAAAACTAAGGGGCAATACAGGAAGTAATTAACTTATAATTAATGTGATGAAATCAGACTAGCTAGGGGAAACATGTTTACTATGACCCTAGACTCTCCTTGTACTTAAATAAATGTTTATGTAAAGTGTATGACTACTTGCAGTATAATAACTCACAAAACTTTTAATATGTTGTATTCAAATACAAAATTTGTAACAACATGCCCTTTTAAATTATTGAAAACAAATCTGTTATTATGACTTTCTAATGGAAAAACCTGTTTACGAATAAACAGTGTAAGGAAAAAGACCAAATTATTTCTAATATTACTAAAGAAGACCTTTTGCATTACCGAGGGTAATGCAAAAGGTAAGGATGTTACAGTTGATGTAATGAAATCTAGGGAAGGAAAATGTGTCTAGAAGCTAGTACCATGTATATCTGTGATAAAATGCATGTTTGTGTGAACTCTACAAATATCACCTATTGAGGTATGGTGACTGTAATATGTTAGTGAGCAGGAATTTTCTTTTTGATATAGTAATATCTTTGGCAAATTTCCAGATAGATATTTACCAGTACATTAAATCAAATATAAATTCTGATGCAGATAAAGCAGTTGACATTACTACACCGTATGAAAGAGTGTACTTACCTCTCACTCCATCGGAAGAGTTGTCCTCCTCAGGTTCATTGAAGGAGGTCTTCCTGCTTCCTGCTCGTCTTCTGGGTGAGGAGCCAGGAGTCAAGCCCTGGAGGACCTCCCCAGCGTTCCTTAACACAGCTTCACGAGCTGCTCGGAATCCACTCGCTGTCATCAAAATCAAGCGTTAGTTAGGACTGAAAATGGTGATCTGTATAATGTGTTGGAAAAACTAGGAAGTTCACTTACAGAAAGAGTGTAATCTGGTCTACATTTTACAGAGCTGGTTACATAGAGTAGGCCATTACAGGGAATTGCTTTCAGGCAAAGAACTTTTTGCAGTATAAGAGGAATATATTTGGAAACCACTTTGGAAAATGGCATTATGTACAAGTATGTCTCTAGAAAAAAAGTAATGACCTAATTTATGTCTTCAGCTTAGTGCATAACAAAAAATCTTTCAGAATATTCAGGTCTAGGCCAGGTCTAGGCAGGGATTGGTCACCTGTGTAAAGTAGGTACCTTAGCTACTAAATTCAGTATGACAGAATTTGAAGAGAAAATAATATACACCATAAACACTGGATATCCTAAACAGGATGAATCATGTATTTAGTCCCCAGTATAGTACATATATACATGAATTATGGAGGTAACATAATCTACATACATTTTTAAAATTAAACTTTTCTTTCAAATACTTGTATATCTATATATATAATTATCTACACAATTGCATCCGACTTAATCTTATGAATTCACAATGTTTTCTTTAGACAATGCCTTTCAATAAAAGGGGCAGTTTCTTAACAAAAGTCAAACAGTCCTGACATATAATGCTACTATGTCTTATTCAGCTAAGCATTCTTAGTCATCTGAGTATTCTGATTCTTTTTACAAGGTGAAGGTGGGTTTCAGTGGCTAACACTAAGAAAGTATCTAATGACAGAGACAACAAATTGAAGAAAAGAGACATCATAGACATTACAAGTGAACATGATATTAAATTTGACAGATCATGTTCTTACAAAAATCAGTACTTGACAGACAATGTAATCTTTTGTTTCTTGCCAGAGGCAGAACATGTAAGGCTATTTCTATAAAATCATGCAGTCCCAAAAATATGCACAGCAGAAAAAGATGCCTTCCATGTTTTGCAGTCTTTGTGAATATCACACACATGTGATGATCAAACATGGTGGGATAGCTAACAAGCACAGCATTCAACAGCCTACAAATCATGCTATTTATGCCTCTATTCTGAAACAGCTTTTGTGTTGTTATCAGACAAGGAAGCAAAATCTTTGTATAAGCAAATTGGCAGTCATAACTCAAATAAATAAACAAATGCAAAAAAAACAAAAACATACTCGTCTGATACACACACATATATATTTGCATATATGAATTTCTCAAGAGCGGTTTCAAAAATATGTTGGGCACGGAGGTTTCAGTGACGATTAGGATTTCACTATGAGGTTGGAGAGCTTGTTAGTACCTAGGTCCTGCTCCTCAGTGGGGGTTCCTGCAGTTGGGGGGGTCACAGCCTGGTGGTTGTTAAGGGCGTGTGCATGGGCCACCTCCTCCATGGTAACTGGCTGTGTTCTGAAGCGAGTGGATCGGGAGCGCCGACGCGAGCCCTGAACACTGTCGGTGGGGAGAGCTGCTGGTCTGCGCTCTTCCTCCAACAAGCGGGTCCAAAGGGCCACACGTGCCCCCACACTGTTACTGTCCCAGGTCTTGTGTTTTTCATCCTGACTGCTACTAGAGCCTCCTGTGGTGCCACCCATCCATGGCACTAGTTATTGGAGCATATTAGGTCAGGTCAGGCAGAAGGAGATTGAATGGGGAAGTAACAGAACTTTTTCCTTTTTTATTTTCGTAAGTTATACCTCAAGGTTACAGGATAAGCAGAGTCAGGCTTTCCAATTGTGGGCATAGAATTTTTTTTAAGGAAATAATTCCAATGTTATATATGTTGTAAGGATTACCACAGTCTTGGTAAAGCCATTCTCCTCAACATGTTATTATGGATTAGTAAAATCTATGTGAAATATGAAATTTCTTTCAATATCTGTTTTGTTATGGGTACACTTTCATCCTAATTCTCTGTGGTTTTGTGTTAAAAGTCATGTCTTTCATTTTCTTACTACAGTCATTTATCATAAAGATAACATATTTAAATAAAGCCTAAATTAAAATTAACTATGAGGACAATTAAAGAGAAAGAACCAATATTAATTAAACTTCATATGAAAAACTTGTGGTATTTTTATGATGCACAGTAACTGAAAGACAAGATAATGTGTGATAGTGTGCCATATGGAAACTGCAGCAGCGGGTGGCAGTAGCAGCTTCATTCCGCCAGTATCATGTGACAGTACGACTTATGGTTAAAGGGCCATGTCATAGCACAGGGCTAGTAGCAGGCCTGAAGCCTAAAACAACATGCACATGCAATAAAAACAAACTCAAGCTGACTGATCTTGTAGGATCACAGAATGAGTGTTTCAGATCAAAATGCGAGTTGGCATGAAATAGCTGCACCTTGTGGGGTACCTCTAGAAATTATTGTCATGGGACTTGCAAAATCAATCAAATCAGGGTTGCCCACTATAACATTCCAACTCAAGGAAAGGTCTCTCTGGTAACTCACGTGATTCTCTCCGTGCTGGTGTGCAGTCCGAGTCGTGAGAGGCTGATGCAGAGTCAGAAGCGTCAGCCATTCTTGCTGCCTGACTCACCTCATCCTCTGTCACAGGTTGAGTTGCGTGCCTGGTGGAAGAATGAGTTGTAATTGACGAAATTGTTCAGATTTTGGATATTCAGAAACTGACCATACATAATTATTTGTTTTTTAAAGAATCACATTAATTCAGTTTCTAAAATAATTAGTTTCTATTGCCTGTGCATCAAGAGTAACCATCATTTTTCAACATTTGCTGTATGTGGTTGATGAAGCAAACTATTCTAAAGTTAGTGAAATATTACACAATGATAAATACAGTTCACTTCACAAACACACAACTAGTGATAAGAGGTTGGCACATGATTGTAGATATTACTACATATTGCAAATAGATCACAAAGTGTGTACAAATTATGCAATACATACTACATGTGTAGCTTAAGAGTGAAAACACTAATATAAGCTGTGTAATCAACTCCTTCATAAAGATATTTTATAATCAATAACTTTTGTATAATAAATACATCAGTTTTGAGGAGGAAGAAGTAACAAGAAAAATAAGAGCGTTAGACAACTACTGTACATGAAGCACCTACTTTTATTGTAAAAATATATTAGTTTCTTACGTTTCAAAGAAGTTTGCTATCTTGTCACATCTAGGAAATGACATGAAATTCATATTACTTTCACTATATTCGATAAAGTCTTGAGTTAAAAAACAAAACAAATGACAACTAGGAACAAATGACAATGATCAAGTAAGTTACCTATAGTTTATGAACTGTCTCTAGCTAAACGTCATAATCAAAACATTATTGTCAAACTTACACATATGATATAAAAGAAAAGAAAAGAAAAATCAGACATTTTTCAGTCATAATTGGTAAAAACTGTGAAAACAATCAATATGATGTTGATTTAGAATACAGACACAACAATTTGTATCAATAAGTTCACTAACCTTGTTCCTCGTTCTCTTCTACTTCCAAAGCGTGTGGAACGAGTAGATCCCGAGCTCGTGTCTCCAGGCTTCTTCTGTTCACGCTCCAACTGTAAGAAAGAATGCACAAGAGCTGTACTTCAAATGAACAAACACTCAGTTTTCCCTGTGTGCAAAGGCTTGGTGGACTTTTTATTTCACTTGGCCATAAACTTCATCAGGGTAAAGCCCCCTGGCCCTCATGGCCTCTACACATTTTACTCCTACACCTGTCTTGGTTTACACTTTCCTCTCCCTCTCCTGTCCTTTTCCATCACCTCATTTATCATTTCCCTCCCTCCTTTTTCACATGCATATACTATTTCAACCTTCTCAATTCCTTATCCCTTCCATTGAAATTAATAATCTCACCATAACTGTTTCTAACGTTCTTTTATCAGCCTGATTCATTGGCCTCTTCTCTGTGCCATACACCATTACTGACTAAATGCAGTCTCCCTAGCCTACTACTAACTACTACTTTGGGGCCTCCAGTTCTATCTACCCTGTCTCCTAAGAAACAAAACAACTTTCCCCACTGCATGTTTACAATCTCCTACCTTCAACTGTCTTAGATCTTCACCCTCACTTACTGGCACCAGATTTCTACTACATCACAGATACAAAGTCTGTTACTCTCACCAAGCTTTGATTCCTGAATACCTGCTGTGAATCCAACTGCTGCACTATGTGAACCAAGATCAGTGTCAAAGTCCTTTTCACTCTTGTTCTACAGGGTCATCCCTAGACTTCTCTGCTTTTATAATATCTTGCTAGCTTTCAACCTCAGTTCTTTGCTTCCAATCACTTATTTCCATTTCTTTAGTTCTAAATTATCAGTAGCCTTGTGTAAATAGAATCTGTACTAGCTAATTCATTTTTTTTGTACTTCCCACCATGAAAACTTTTTTTGTGATTTATGTTAAAATCATGATTGGAAAAGTTTTAAACATTTCAGTGAAAAGTCATTGCTATGTATATCAAAGATTTTTTATATTCTAACATAATTCTTTTTTTACTAAAACTAAAAATGAGACAAAATAAATCATATGTATATACAGCAGTATGAAGACAAATGGATAAAGCCATACTTGTATGTTTCATATCACAATGCACACTAACTTATTTTCAACTTACCTGTGCAAAGAATGCAGCTCTCTGTGAAACAGAGGACGGGGTGTCGGGCGTGGAGTCAAGGCTGGAGGTCATGGCACTGTTGAAGGCCTCTACCACTGGACGGTCCAAAAATGCTTCGTTGATGGCCTCGGCACTCTCCCCTGTCAATGCAGGTTCTGCCACCAAGCTGTAGGCTCCGTTTCGCCTGCTCTCTCTGAAAGGGATATTTGAGTCAGTAGCTATTGTGACAGTAATGGCAGAATTGGTGAAAGAAGTAATACTAGTTGCAATATTTCAATGACAATAAGAGCAATAATAGTAATAACAAACATAATAAAAAAAAATAGTTATAATTTTAACATATTTACCATCGTGGTATTTACATAACAACAATAGAAAATAAAAACAAGGAACATTAGTCAAGTCTTACCTTTCAGTCTCCGGTGTCCTGATGTTATTTAGGAAGGCAGACGTGACCTTGGGTCGTGCCCCTGGACTGCGAGTGGGCGTAGGGGATCTCGGAGCAGGAGGTCGAACTGGTTCCTGCCGAGCGGCCTCCATGCCCGCCACACGTTCAGCCACACTCAGAGGTCGCTCCCCTGACCGGGCCACTGAAGCCTCTTCCCTTTTGGTGAGAGCCACAAGGGAAGGACTCACAGGCCGGTTAGGGGTACTGCTGGGGGACTCCGCCTCAGCGTCCCCTGGGCCTAGGGACCGTCGAGATCTCAGGATTGCGCCCAGTTCGCTGTCCATTTGGTCGAAGCGTGCAGGTGAGTGTGCGCCGCGCTTCTTTAAAATGCCATGCGCAGGTGTAGCGCTGGGCGCGGGGGGAGAGCGCCCCCTCATCCTGATTGCAGACTCTGGGGCAGAATCACTTCTAACCCTGACACTAGGCAGGTCACTCTCTACATCTTCTCCATCTGACACATGAAGGCGCAGACGAACGCCGTCTGTGGTGTCACGACGCTTGAGGATTGGGCGCAACTCCCCTTCGCCTTCGCTGTCATATCTAGGTGACCTCTTAAGGATAGGATTGGGTGAGATGACGCCCTCGGAGCGGTCAAGGTCCTCTCTGCTCCGACCACCCTTCAGGATGGATCTGGGTCTGTCATCCAGCTCATCGTCGGTCGAAGATTTTTTCTTCAAGATCGGACGAGGTTCGAAGTGTTCTAACTCCTCGGCGCTGCTCTTTTTCTTGAGGATGGGCCGAGGCTCACCCTCCTGCGCATCCAGACTAGAAGTGCGGGAGGATGTCTTACGCTTGAGGATGCCATGCGGCTCTGGGGTGGTGGGGCGATCCGGCATCACATCTTCGCGGGAGGACCGGCGCTTCAGGATGGACTGCGGGTCCGGGGAGTTTGTGCGTGGGGAATCCCCATCCAGGGAGCAGCGGCGCGGCATGCACCTGCCGCTGCCTCGGTGCTCGGGGCTTCTCAGGGGAGAAGTGTCGGATCCCTCGTCCTCTTCATCCTCGAGATGACGGTGCTGGAGGCCAAGTACTACTTCCTCTGGCGGCGGAGAGACACTTTCGTCCATGAAGGCAACATAATCCGGGGGCCCTGAAGGTCCAGCGGGGGCGCCAGGGATTCTCTCGCCCCCTGACGCCGCTTGGCTTTCTCTCTTTGTCTCCTTCTTCTTCACTTCCTTTTCATTAGCCATCCGCTTACTTTCTTTACCACGCCCTTCAGAGCCCCCGACCCAGTTTTTCTGGCCAGTGTCAGAAAGAACACCCGTGACGGCAGCTGGCGAAGGCTGAGACCTTTCGCTAGCTGCTTCCATGCCTGCGGCGCCCAGGTCTCGACGACGCGAAGTGCCCGGGGACTCCCTCCTGCCCGAGGATGTCACGGTGGTCAGGTACTGCTCGCACTCGTGAACCATCGTATCAGCACTCTCGGGGGTGACGGCTGTGTCCTCTGACAGGCGATCCGCTCGATCCATGGCATCCCTGGCACGTGCCGTGAGGGCCTCCAGCCTCGAACTCATCACCTCCGCGTTTGGCAGAGAGGGGGATGCCAGGGGCGGCGACGAGGCTTCGCCACCCTCAGCGTCGGATGTACCCGTAGGAGTAGAGATGTCACCCGATCTCCCCCCACTGTTGCTGTCGATCTTGAGGTTCATGTCGGACTTGGAGAGGCGGTCGCCCTTCTTGGGCTTCTGCTGCTCCCGGAAGAAGTCGTTCTTGGCCCCGGTCGCGGCGCCGTTTGTGGATTCGTCCCGCTTCTCCCTTCGCGCTGCGAGGAAGCAGGTGCCGGTGTCAGATGGCTTCCTAAGGGACGAGCGAAGGGCTGCGGGTCGGAGTCCCTCAGGGGCGAGGGGCGGCTTGTCCAGCACTACGGAGGACGGGCGGGACGTTGGCGGGGTGCTGACCACGCCGGGGGACGCTAAGGACGTGTTGTCTTTGGGGCGAAGGACGTCGGGAATATCAGGTTTCCTCAGGGGCGCTAGCTTGGGAGGAACCTTCCGTGTGCTCAGACCCTCTTCGTTCTCCGAGGAAGCACTCACCCGGCGCGCGCTCGAGGCGTCGCTGGCCGCGTTCGTGCCGAAGAGAACCTGCTGGTGGGCGTGGCGGCCGTGGCGGGAGTCGAGGGTGGAGGGCGCGGACTGCGTTCCCTGAGGGCTGCCTGGGGCTGGCTGGGCGGGCTGGATGGGCTGGAAGGTGTTGGGGGGAGGGGCCGGGGGCGGCTGCGGCGAGGGGTGCCTG
>NC_061836.1:26952970-26955470 GCF_019202785.1 Penaeus chinensis
AGGAACACACACTACGGCTGTGTATGCAACATCCTCAGTGGACCCTTGTATTCACCCGGACATTCAATATTATCTTATACTAGTGTGTTACATGTTCGCTTCCCATCTCCTCCCTTCTCTTTTTCTCTCTCGTCTTTCTTTCTCCCTTCCTCCCGCCCTCCCTCCATTCTATTTGTTTGTTTGCATACACACCCTTCTTTTTTTCAATCTCCGTCTTTCCATCTATATCCCTCCCTATCTATCTAGGTGGCTCCCTCTCCCTCTCCCTCTCTCTCTCTCTCTCTCTCTCTCTCTCTCTCTCTCTCTCTCTCTCTCTCTCTCTCTCTCTCTCTCTCTCTCTCTCTCTCTCTCTCTCTCTCTCTCTCTCTCTCTCTCTCTCTCTCTCTCTCTTTCTCTCTCTCTCTCTCTCTCTCCCCCCCCTCTCCCTCTCCCTCTCTTTCGAGTGCAATCCTTGCCACTTCCCCGGGTTGCGGAGCTGTTGTAAAGGTTTACCAAGTATCGCGACAATAACACGGTGAATAGAGTCTCTTTATCGAATGTTGTCAATTTTTGTCTGCGCTGCCGTGGTCTCAATCTGCGTTCGAATTCTCGCACGGTGACTTCCTCCTCGTTCTTGCTTTTTATTCTATTTATTTTTCGTTTTGTGTAGCTTTTGGAATCAGCTAGTTTGTAAATGTACCAAAATATTCCACAATAACCGAAACCTCCTATAGAAAATCAAATAAATAAAAATCAATCGAAGATTCGACTAAACAAAAGAAAAAAAAAAAAAAAAAATCACGCGTTCGAATCCCTTGCCGAGCGCCATCGAATTCACAGCGTTATTTTTGGGGTCCAGGCGAATTTTTTTTTTCTCCGTCCGATTTCACTCGAGACGACTTCGCTTCCGCATCAATACACGCAGTTACGGGTTTTATTCTTGTGAATAAACGTTTCTCTTTCGAGAATTCCGTAACCCATAATCACAGTTATACAATAACGCCAATTTCGCACAAAATCTTACGACTAAACTTAACAATATATTTAACTGCAATTCTCGAGCCACAGATCAGTCAGCAAGACCTTGTCAACCAGCCACAGCTTGACACCCAAAAAGACCTTTCATATCGTTTTTTTTTTTCCTTCCTCCTCCACGTCCATTACAGGAAGAGGGACTGAGTTTAAACAGAACACTAATGATCGGGTCCTTTGGCACTCCAACCTCGTTCTGGCATTTAGCGAGTTGCGTGAGGGCCAGTCTGAAGTCCGCTGGGGAGGGGGGGGGGGGAGGCGGAGGGTAAGGGTAAGAGCGGGTATGGGGCATGGGAAGGGGGGGGGGGGCTGGTTAGGGTATAGAGAGAAGAAGGAAAGGGTATATGTAACGTGATGGGCGAAGGATGGAAGGAAAAGTAGACGAGGGAAGATAATGAATAACAACACCAACAACAATAATAACAGTAACACAACTAAAAATGAGAATAACGAAACTAGTAATAAACAACAACAAAAACACCAATTATAAACCTAATGATACAAACATAAAAGCCTCCAAGAGCCCAGAGCCCGGCGCGGCCCATGCGACCCTCATCAATGCCGACTCTCTCGGCTTCCACGTCCTAATATGCACAAACACCAACTCGAGTCAATAAATAAACAAACAATGCAGCCAAATTGTATGCTCGTATCCCTTCCCTTCCTTTCGCTCTTCCCTCTTTGCTCCTTCCTTTCTTATCCCTTCTCTCTCTTCCCCCTTTGCTCCTTCCCTTCTTATCCCTTCTCTCTCTTCACTCTTTGCTCCTTCCCTTCTTATCCCTTCTCTCTCTTCCCTCTTTGCTCCTTCCCTTCTTATCCCTTCTCTCTCTTCCCTCTTTGCTCCTTCCCTTCTTATCCCTTCTCTCTCTTCCCTCTTTGCTCCTTCCCTTCTTATCCCTTCTCTCTCTTCCCTCTTTGCTCCTTCCCTTCTTATCCCTTCTCTCTCTTCCCCCTTTGCTCCTTCCCTTCTTATCCCTTCTCTCTCTTCCCTCTTTGCTCTTTCCCTTCTTATCCCTTCTCTCTCTTCCCTCTTTGCTCCTTCCCTTCTTATCCCTTCTCTCTCTTCCCTCTTTGCTCCTTCCCTTCTTATCCCTTCTCTCTCTTCCCTCTTTGCTCCTTCCCTTCTTATCCCTTCTCTCTCTTCCCTCTTTGCTCCTTCCCTTCTTATCCCTTCTCTCTCTTCACTCTTTGCTCCTTCCCTTCTTATCCCTTCTCTCTCTTCCCTCTTTGCTCCTTCCCTTCTTATCCCTTCTCTCTCTTCCCCCTTTGCTCCTTCCCTTCTTATCCCTTCTCTCTCTTCCCTTCTCCTTTTCTCTCTTCCCTCTTTGCTCCTTCCCTTCTTATCCCTTCTCTCTCTTCACTCTTTGCTCCTTCCCTTCTTATCCCTTCTCTCTCTTCCCTTCTTCTCCTTTTCTCTCTTCCCTCTTTGCTCTTTCCCTTCCTATCCCTTCTCTTTCTTCTCTCTTTCCTCCTTCCCTTCCCCTTTCTC
>NC_061836.1:26957970-26960470 GCF_019202785.1 Penaeus chinensis
TTCTCGAATCGTTCTTCCTCGTTAACGGCGTCCTAGGGTCATGGCAAGGTCACGGAACCACGTGCCAATCTCGATCCTCGAGTCCCGTCACGTTCCATCCGTCGAGACACGTGAAACCCGAGCAAGAGGTCACGTGCGAGCAACACACACACACACAAACACGCGCGTCTCTACTCTGCTGCATCCATGAACTTCACGTCACGTCACGTCAGCTCATGCCGGTGCTTCATTAAGACATGTTCGCAGCTCGGTCGGCACGTCAGGATGTCTCAGTATCACTCACGACACTGCCTGGTGCCACACTGCTTGCGTACACGGGCTGGGGTCGCGTCGAGAAGCACTCTACCTGCACACGTTATCGGTCATAACCAGGCTAGATAACAGACAGACAAACACCAGTTAAATTCGCGGTTTGTACGGACCTCCAGACACATAAACAAATAAACAGATACATGCGTTCAGTCTTTGCATAACAACTTGGGTCTTTTTTTTGCCTTCCAACGTTGCGTCTCATTAACATCATTATCATCTTTGTCCTTTTTCTCTAATTTTCTTTCTTCTCTTTGTATTTGCTCACATGCTCCGACGTGACCACTATGACGTAATATAAACACCGTGACCACTATGGCAACAAGATCACGTGATCATTACGGCATCTCCCTCGACCACGCCTAGGCAGAGATTCATCACGCCTAAAGGGGAAGCACGCAGCAAAAATCGGGCGGAGGAAGACACATGGGGAAACGGAGCTGATGAAGAGGAAGAGGAAATGATAAAGAAAAGGAAAGGAAATGAGCGAAACATATAAATGGTGAAAAGAAAGAAGAAGAAAAGATGAAAAAGACTAAGAGGAGGAGGAGGAGCTGGAGGAAGAGGAGGAAAAAGAAGAACACGAAGAAGAAGAAGAAGAAGAAGAAGAAGAAGAAGAGGGGGAGGACTAGGAGGAGGAGGAAGAGAAATAGCAGGAGAAATAAGTAGATGACAGGAGGGAGAGAAAGGAAAAGAAAGATGGAAAAAGAAGAATGGTGAAAAGAAGAAAACAAAAAGAAGAACGAAGAATGAGAAGTAAAAGTAGTCGAAACAAAAAATGAAAAGATACGTAAGGAGAAGCGAAACACAGAAAAGCGCTAAGCAAAAGAGAAAGACGGAAGAAGAAGAATAGGCAAAGAGACGACCGAGAAACAGGATGGAGTGCTCGTGCTCAGGATAATCCATGCAACACATGAGTCTCCCCGATAGCAAGGGCTTTGGCATTGGCTTTGTCTCTTATTCTCTCTTCCCCCTTCTCTCTCCATCTCCGTTTCTCTTGCTCTACCTCTCTCTCTCACTGTTTCTCTTGATCTTCCTCTTGTTCTTGCTCTCTTTCTATCTCTCCCTCTCTCTTTCCGTCCCTCTCTTCCTCCCATTCCCACTCTCCCTCCCTCCTTCCCTCCCTCTCTTTCTCTTTCTCTCTCTCCCTTTCTACCAGTCTCTCTCTCTCTTCTCTCGCTCACCTTCACGCCTCGTTGGTTCAGGCGTAAACAAACATGTTTATATGTATTTCGGACACGGGTGGGCATCTATGCGTCAGCGCAAAGGCTAATTAACTAGTATGGAAGCTCATTCGTGTATTCAGACTGTTAAAAGACATAATCAATTAAAAGCACGCACACACGCCCCAAATACTGTATACACAATCTCTCTCAATCTCTCTCAATCTCTCTCTCTCTCTCTCTCTCTCTCTCTCTCTCTCTCTCTCTCTCTCTCTCTCTCTCTCTCTCTCTCTCTCTCTCTCTCTCTCTCTCTCTCTCTCTCTCTCTCACACACACACACACACACACACGTGCGCGCGCATAATTTACGATATGGCAAAAAAATGACTCGGCACTAACTCTACATATGCCGTTCTTTGCCCATTTTCACACAATAATGCAAGAGACAATTCGTCCCCGTTACGCTTTTGTATTCTCTTACCTCCCATCCCCTCTCCCCTTTCTCTCCCCCTCGCCCCTTTAAAATGGATACTATCAAAAGTAGACCCACTGACCTAGTCTCCCCTCCCTCCCTCCGGCCCACGCACCTGTCATGAATTGAGGTACTAATGCACCGCCATTTAACCATCAAGATCCCTAACAATCCAAATAAAAAATAAAAAATATATAAATGAAATAAATAAGATAAAATAAATGAAACCTATTTTTTCGGCCATAATAAGCAACATCAGAAAAAAAAAACCCACCTGTAATAAACATCCCGCGGGCGCACTTGTTCCGCCTGGCGCCATCTGGCTTCGACCCACCTGTTGCTGTGCCTTCCCCTTCCCCTACCCCCTATCCCCTCCTCCCCCCTCTTCATCTTACGGCAAAAGAAGATAAATCCCCAACAAGACGTCGGGATTATCTTGAGAGAAAGATCGCTGTCTTGCCTAAAGTCCGGGTGCTCTCTCGCGCTCTCTCTCTGTCTCTCTCTTTCTCTATCTGACTCTTTCTATCTCCCTCTCTTTCTCCTTCTTTCTATGTCT
>NC_061836.1:26967970-26970999 GCF_019202785.1 Penaeus chinensis
AATGACGGCATCCGTAACAATAAAAACATATAATAATCTGCGAACCAAGAACAACACCAACAGCAGCCACACCCACAGTGATACCAATGACCAATACAACGCAACGAGCCAGAGAGCGGACCTAGCAGCGGCCATCGCACGGGCGCATCGCACTAATAACGTAAACGATAAAAAAGAACCATAATAATAAAAAGGAATTAGATCACAGCCGCCATCGGGCCCCGCCGCTGCCAAAACTGGGAAGAACCTCGAGTGTCACACCTGGCCCTCCTCGCGATGAGCTTGCGCTTTTGGATGTGTACATATATATATATATATATATATATATATATATATATATATATATATGTATATATATATATATTATATATATACTTATATATAATATATATATATATAATATATAATATATATATATATTATATATATATTATATAAATACTTATATATATATATATATAATATATATATATTATATATATTATATATATATCATATATATATATATATATATAATATATATATATTATATATATATTATATATATACTTATATATATATATATATAATATATAATATATATATATATATTATATATATACTTATATATATAATATATAATATATATATTATATATATACTTATATATAATATATATATTATATATATATTATATATATACTTTATATATATATATATATATATATATATATATATATATATATATATGTGTGTAGACACACTAACCCATCTACCTCTCTATAACAGCAGCATCCCATACTTTAACACACACACACATCCACACACACGCACCAAAACTGCATCCCATCAGCTACACTTTCGTCACTCGGTCACACGTTACAGCTGCAACGTCTCTGTCACACGCAATACGCAACCGTTCCCCCCCCACCCCTCCCACCCCTCATCCATCCTCTCACCCCCCTCCATTAACGACAACACCCCTGTCCCCCCCCCCTTTCCCCTCCCCTCCCCTCCCCTCCCCATCTCATCTACGCAACCCTTCCCTTCCCATCCATTCTCTACGCCTCCTCACACGCTCGTATTTAGTTTCGCCGTCAACGCTTTCTACTTTTCTACCCTTTATTATTTCTGTCTACGTTTCCTTTTTCCTCATCTACGACGGAACGGAAGGGCGCTGGTCATCCTCATCGCCCGAGGATAAGGATGACACCCTTTCCACCCCACCCCCCCACCCCCCACCCCCCTTTTCTTAATCCCGCCCATAAAACCCTAACTGATGTCCCTTGCACCCTCTTTGAGATGCCGGAAGTGGCAAGTGTTATGTAACTTTCATTGACGCTCTTCTCCCCTCCTCCCCCCTCCCCTCCTCCCCCCTCCCCTCCTCCCCCCTTCCCCCTCCATACCGACCCCCACCAGACGCGCATCTAAGGTGTGGGATATTTATGTAGGTCATCTCTGCTTCCTCCTTCATCACATTCTACTTTATCTCCCATCTTCGTTACGACTACCATCTTAAATTCTATTACCCTCATCTCTCTTGTGGTCATTATTATCCATATTCTCAGACAGAGAAATGGAAAGAAAGATAAAATATGAGGAGGTGGAGGTGGAGGAGGAGGTGGAGGAGGTAGAAGAAGAAGAGGAAGAGGGGAAGGAGGAGGAGAACAAATGCATGGAACGTAGATGCACGCACACACAGAAAGAGAGAGAGAGAGAGAGAGAGAGAGAGAGAGAGAGAGAGAGAGAGAGAGAGAGAGAGAGAGAGAGAGAGAGAGAGAGAGAGAGAGAGAGAGAGAGAGAGAGAGAGAGAGAGAGAGAGAGAGAGAGAGAGAGAGAGAGAGAGAGAGAGAGACACACAGAGAGAAAGAGAGAAAGAGAGAAAAAAGAAAGAAAGAAAGAGAGAAAGAAAGACAGAAAGAGAGATAACATCTTCAGTGACCTGGACTCAAGGAATGTTACGAAAGTGACCAGTCCTTCTCTTCCGTGATTTGTGAAGAGGTAGAAGACGTTACTACATACTTCATGCTTCTTCACTTCCCCTTCTACTTCTTCTTCTTCATGCGCTTCTTCTTCTTCCTCTTCTCTTTCTCGTTCTCTCTCCCTCTCCCACCCTCTCCCTCCCCTGTCTCACCTTCCTTTCCTCTCCTTCTCTCTACATATCACCCATATTCATCTTCCACTCCCCTATACCCCTTTCCTTGTTTCTTTCTTCCTCTCCTTGCTTCCCCGGCGGGATGAATTCCTTCACTTCATTAAGGGTAAAAGCTCTGCAGTGAGGCGAGCGAGCGGGACGGACACCGGGGGAGGAAGGGGCATGGGAAGAGAGAGGAGGACAAAAAGTGCGACGGAGAGGGAGAAGGAGGGAGGAAAGGAAGGAGAGAGGAAAGGAAGGAGGGAGGAAAGGAAGGAGGGAGGAAAGGGAGGAGGGAGGAAAGGAAGGAGGGAGGAAAGGAAGGAGGGAGGAAAGGAAGGAGGGAGGAAAGGAAGGAGGAAGGAGAGACAGAGAGAAGGAGAGAAGGAGACGGTAAAGGAGGGAAAGAGATAGATAGATATAAATACATATTTCTCTCTCTCTGTGAGTTAAAGAGGGGGAGAGACAGAGAACCAGATGAAGTGAGAGAGAGAGAGAGAGAGAGAGAGAGAGAGAGAGAGAGAGAGAGAGAGAGAGAGAGAGAGAGAGAGAGAGAGAGAGAGAGAGAGAAGAGAGAGAGAGAGTTATGACGCAGAGAGAATGCAAAGCGAGGAAAAGAAAACAGCGAAGAGGTTAGAAAAGTGACGCTGACGGCGGGAAAGGCAGCGAAATCAAGAATATAGGAGAGGCAGATAAAACAGATATACGAGACACACGAAGAAATAGGAGGAAGGAAAGACCGAGACCAAAATAGGGGTAACACCTTCAAATAAAAGAAAGAGAGACAGCTGGACTAGACGATAACAGAAGGTAAGGGAACAAAGAAAATACAAATATAATAACATAAAAATGATGAAAAGAAGTTAACCAATAATAAAAAGAGATGAAACTAATAGAATAATAAAATATGATAAAA
>NC_061836.1:26971099-26976099 GCF_019202785.1 Penaeus chinensis
AAGAAAGAAGAGAAAAGATAAAGGAAAAGCGAAAGATATAGAAGAAGGCGAGAGAGAGGAGAGAGACCCACACGGAAAAAAAAGTGACGAACGGAAGGAGGAGCAGTGACAGCAACGAGGAAAGGGAGGAGGAGAGGGGCAGGACATCAGGTTGTAAGGGACACCGCCTTCCCACAACCACAGCCTTGACCCGAGCTCGCGGGCGTCCCCCTCCTTGGCTACTACACTCGCCATCGCTGCCGCAGCGTAGCCGGAGAAGATTGCTTAATGCCTCGTATCTCTTTCTCCCTCCTTCCCTCCCTCTCTCCTTCTCTCCCTACACGCGCGCGCAAGCACACACACACACACACACTACACACACACACACACACGACACACACCACACCCACACACAGAACACAACCACAAAGTAACGCACACTACCCATATACAAAAACACAACTAACAGATTGTTGGCATATACATATTATAATTAAAATATATATATATATAAACACACACCTACATATAAATATATATGCATACATATAAAATTTATGTATGTATGTATGATGTATGTATGTATGTATGTATGTATGTATGTATTTTGTATGTATGTATGTATGTATGTATGTATATCCATATATATTTATATTTATATATATTATATATATATTTATATCTATATATGTATATATATATATATATAAATATATGTGTGTGTGTGTGTGTGTGTGTGTGTGTGTGTGTGTGTGTGTGTGTGTGTGTGTGTGTGTGTGTGTGTGTGTGTGTATATGTATATATATATATATTTATATATATGTATATATATATATCTATATATATGTATATATATGTATATATATGTGTATATATATGTATGTATATATATATATATATATATATTTATATATATGTATATATATGTATATATATTTATATATATGTATATGTATATATATCTCTCTATATATATATGAATATGTATATATATATTAATATGTATGTATATGTATATGTATATGTATATATATATATATATATATATATATATATATATATATATAATCACACACACACACAAAATACAGCATTTTGACGACTAAAATAATGAAAATCAACACCAGCGCCAAAAGGAAGGAAGAAGACGTAATTTAATAATCCCTCTTCGCTTCCTTGGCCGGAGCCAGCCCGCCCACGCACTGCACGCACGGAAGAGTAAAATGCGAGGGAGAAAAACGGGGGAAAAAACAACATAAAGAGAAAGGGAAAGTGAAGAGACAAAAGAAACTTACAAAAAGCTAAAACAGAAAAAAAAATCGAAAAAGAAAAACAAGAATTACAAGACATATACGAAGAAAGACGATGAGATAAGGAGAGGAAAACAAAAGATATATGTAAATACATTATATCTATTACAGACAGCATCATTCTTCAAAGTCAAGACGTTGGTGAAAGCGGACAGAAGCAAATGGGAAGAAAGGGATTAATATCACTGACGGAGAGTAGGAGCGAGAGAATGAGGGAGAAATACAGATGGGGAGAAAATGGGAGAGGAAGGGTGTAGAAGAAAGGGAGAAAATGTAAGAAGGGGACATAGAGGGATAAGAATAAGAAGGGGGGCACGCACGCGCACACACACACACATACACACACACACACACAGTGAGAGAGAGAGAGAGAGAGAGAGAGAGAGAGAGAGAGAGAGAGAGAGAGAGAGAGAGAGAGAGAGAGAGAGAGAGAAGCGGGGGTGGAGATAAAAACAAAACGATACAGACTGACAGACGCTCAGACAATCAGTTTGAAATATATGGACATATATATAAAAACAGATGCAGAAATAAGACACGGAAAAAATAGAGAGAGAGAGATTCGGATACAGCCGTAAAAAAAATGGCGGAGATAGAGGTAGACCGATAGATACGAAACATAAAAAAAAAAAAAAAAAATAGACTGAAAAAAATAGATAAAATAAAGCGACAGAGGAAAGCCAAAACCCAGACTCAACCGACCTGCAATGTGGAGCTTGCAACAGCGCCACTCCCCCGCCCTCCCCCTTTCCCTTTCCTGCATAATATCCGCACTCCGTCACAGCAACACCCACCACGGGCTCCAACAGCGATTACACAGCAAACAAACAGGTCACAATCGTCAACAACAGCATCACTCTCAGGTTAATGAGATCAGAGTCCCGGATGTCCCGTCCTGCTTCCCTCTCCCCTCTCCCCATCCCTCTCTTCCCTCCTCCTTCTCTCTCCCTCTCGCTTCTCTCTCTCTCTGTCTCTGTCTGTCTGTCTCCTCCCCCCCCACCCACTCTCGCTCTCTCTCTCTCTCTCTCTCTCTCTCTCTCTCCCTCTCTCTCTCTCTCTCTCTCTCTCTCTCTCTCTCTCTCTCTCTCTCTCTCTCTCTCTCTCTATTTCTCTCTCTCTCTCTATTTCTCTCTCTCTCTCCCATTATATTTCTCTCTCTCTCTCCCATTATATTTCTCTCTCTCTCTCTCTATTTCTCTCTCTCTCTCTCTATTTCTCTCTCTCTCTCCTATTCTCTCTCTCTCTCTATTTCTCCTCTCTCTCTCTATTTCTCTCTCTCTCTCTCTATTTCTCTCTCTCCTCTCTCTCTCTCTATTTCTCTCTCTCTCTCTCTCTATTTCTCTCTCTATATCTCTCTCTCTCTCTCTCTCTCTCTCTCTATTTCTCTCTCCCTCTCTCTCTCTCCCTCTCTCTCTTTTCCCTCCCTCTCTTCCATCCTCCCTTCTCTCTCCCTCACTTCCAACCTTCCCTTTCCCCTCTTGTCTTCCCTCCTCCCTTTTCCATCCCTCTCTCTCCTCATCCCTTCCCCCACCTTCCCTATCTATCTCTCTCTCCTCATCCCTTCCACCCTCCCTCCCTACCTCTCTCTACCCCTCTTCCCTCCCGCCCCTCCACCCCTTCCTTCGCAGGCCCTATCCTCTCCGCTCCCCTCAGTGCCCCGCCAAACAGCTGGCTCAACTCTTGTCGCCTGCCCCCCCCTCCCCTCCCCCTCCCCGTCGCCCCAGCTGGCCTCCTTGGGCGCATCGCACCGCCAGTCACGCTCTTCATCCCGCTCGGAGTGATTGATTCAGCGGCCGAACACCTAAAGGCCAGGTACGTGATGGACTTCGCTCAGAGCTTCCTTTTTTCCAGGACTGAGTCGGGGTTTGAGTGTGTGCGTGTGTGCGTTGAGATGCATACGAATCTATAAGGCGGTTTATATCTGTGTGTATTATACAATAATACATGTACGTATACTTGTGTACATGAAGGCATGCAAGCAAAAACCCACATATACTCACACGTATTTATATCTGTCTACCTATACATACATGCAAATACACACACACACAAATAGACACTTATCATATATACCTGTGGCACACTGCGCGCTCGCGAGTGAACATTTAAATAACTCTTAAGCAAGTACGTACACGCTCTCACACATAAAAATAAGTACATCACTCGAGGGGCTGAATTGCCTGAGGTCTAACCTAACCTACCTTGTGTACACGGAAACACACATATTACTACAAGCGTTCATATTCACATCTAACTTTCATTAACCTACATTCAGCTAAATATATATGATGATATACATCTACTGTCCATCTATAAATTATTTACTTATTCACCGGGACGCAAGTCCATTTCTCTATATTGAACATTATTTCAGAACGGGAGATCTTGCCCTCGTGCTTTGGTCGCACAAAAACAAACCCAGGCATCTGCACAACTGCACATGCACCGGACCGAGCGCCGCCGAGCACCGCATGTAACCCGGGCCAGAACCGGTTCGCCAAGGCGCCGCATATCACGTGGAGTCGCAACGTTCCAGTCGCGAACTCCACTCTTAATTAAGTGTTTTAAGAAAAAAAGAAAGAACGAAAAAGGAGGATGCAAATCGAGGCACTTTGCATATACGGCAAGCGGAATGCTGTCGCGCTCTGGTCGGCGATAAATATTCGGGAGATAACCGGCGCTGCCGCGGGTCGGGACGAGCGTGGCATCGAAGTCAAGCCAGACAAGGGCGTCCCAAACCAAAGTGGAAACACCAGTTACGGCGCCGGAAACTAAGTAACTCCACGGGAAGACAGACACAAAATCTCACAAAACTATTCTATAAGAAACAATACCGGCCTTACAGTTCCACTTATCTAACTCCTCATTAAAACGTTTACGAACTCACCAAAGGCGACGGGAATTTCCAAACAAGCAGGTCTGACGAATCAAGCGTAACTCCAGGAATTCCTTTTTTTACTACAAAAGCGGCTGTCAATCTCTCGAAGAGAATCTGCTTGCACACAAACGTTTCCTTTCGGACGCCACACAGCACTGAGATTTCCCTTCCACTTATGCCTATGCACAAATCGCAGCGAGGCACAGGTAGCACCGACGCACCAGTGCCAACGGGAGTGTCAAATTGCCGTAGCTCCGCACACGAGGCTCAGCCCAACACTACTTTCCTCCTGCCGCGGCGACCTCTCTTGCCCACCCCCGCCCACCGCGGAGGTAGGCGGGCGAGGAGGCCGGGTGGGCGGCGCTCGGAGGCGGGGGAAGGGGAAGGGGGGAGGGGAGCGAGGAACACAGGTCAAGGCGTGAGGGGGAGGAAGGAGGAGATATGGGGGAGGGAGGGGGGGTCGGCGGGCAAGGGTCGTGACCTACTCTCACTTTCACCTTCCTTGGCATAACACCAGCGGGTCTAAAAACCAAAGGAATCTCTAGCTCGTCTTTTTCTATTACGTGCCTGATAACCTTTATGCGCCCCCCCCCCCCTCTCTCTCTCTCTCTCTCTCTCTCTCTCTCTCTCTCTCTCTCTCTCTCTCTCTCTCTCTCTCTCTCTCTCTCTCTCTCTCTCTTTTCGTATCTGTCGGTACTATAGTAACACCTACACGCTTGCGCCCCACGTATGACTCACATCGTAAACGCGCCCTCAGGCAGAGTGTGACATGACACCCGTCTGGCGTAACGACCCATTATATGTGTCAAGTTACGTTATACTTGATCAACCGT
>NC_061836.1:26978599-26983599 GCF_019202785.1 Penaeus chinensis
GAATCAAGGGAGGTTCTACAACTTCCAAATCAAGGGAGGTTCTACAACTTCCAAATCAAGGGAAGTACTACAACCTATGACTTGGGGAGGAGCTAAATAGGGAAGGGAGGAATGAGGGAAAGAGAGAAAGAGTGCAATAGGCAAGGCAACGAAGAAAGGTGGGACGGAGAGAAGAAAGAAGGGAGAGATGAAGAGAAAGAATGACAGATGGTGAAGGAGAGAAGGACAGTAGGGTGGAAGAACAAGAAAAGAGAAGTAAACAAATGAGGAAAGAAAGAAGAAGAAAAAGAAGAAGAAGAAAAAAGAAAAAAACGTGGAAAGAATGGGAAATAACAGAAGGAGGGAAAAGACGGAAGGTATTAGTGTGGCCCAGATTGGGACTGGAAGCACTGGCGGCCGTGAGGAAACAAAGCAAGGACGGCGACCGAGGCTGGACTTGTTGCTTCTCTTGCGGCCCCGGGCGTACGTACATGAGCGTATGATGTATGTATGTATGCATATGCATGTATGCATTTGTGAACATGTATGAATTAACACATATATAAACATGTGAAATATATAGAAACAAAGAAACACACACACACACACACACACATATATATATACACCACAGACATAACATCATCATAACATAATACATACATGCCATAACACAACACGTAAATTTGTGTGTGTTATCATTATATATATATATATTTATATATTATATATATATATAATATATAATTAATATACTAAAAATAACACAAAAAGCACGCAGATCTAAATGACCGTAAGCACAAAACCCTACCTACATTTACACAATCCCATCCGCAGACACACACACACACACACACACAAACAGCCAACTGTGACGAAACCGCCCTCAGCCCCATTCCCCCGCGCCCACCTGCTCTGGGTTCCGTGACGACGGACGCTCAGAGTGAACCGAAGAACCTGGGGGCACGATCCCTTTGGGAGGTGACAACGGGGCCAGGTGGCGTTTTGCGCGACAACATCGGGCGGGGGCGGCGTAAGACCTCGCTGCCGCGCTGCCCTGACTTGCATAGGGAGGTTTCCGCACGCGGGGCCGTGTGTGTGTGTCGGGCCGAGGCCTGTTTGGGTCATTATCCTAGCGTATGAATGTATATATGTATATTTGTGTGTGGGGTATGTATGTATGTATGTATGTATGTATTATGATGTAGTATGTATGTATGTATGAAAGTTGTATGTATTGTATGTATGTATGTATGATGTAGTGTGTATGTAGCATATAGCTATAGACATGCCTGTAGTATACAGGTGAAATAAACATATGTATGCATATTTTTAATAATACCTGTTGTATTTAATGAAAGGGAATAAGTTTTTGCATAAGTACGTATACATGCACGTTTTTTAGGAAAGGATATGAAATGTACGGGGGGCCTTTATGTGCGTACCTACACGCGTCCACACGAGTACCCCTGTAAGTGATCAATAAAAACACGACTCAGGAGAATTCAATAAAAAAAGAAGCCACCTGCCACATTCTATCGCCGACGGGAAGCTCTTTGTAAGAATATCGCACGCCTCGATAGGAAGCCCGTGTGATGTCGAAGGGAAATTGTTGGGGAGAGAGGGGAGAGAGGGGTGGGGAGAGGAAGAGAAGAAGAAGAGAAGAAGAAGAAAAAGAAAAAGAAGAAGAAAAAGGGAGGGTGTGAAAGTAGGTGAGTGACAGAGAGAGAGAGAGAGGGGGAGAGAGGAGAGAAAAGAGAGAGAGAGAGAGAGAGAGATGGGGGAGAGGAGAGAGGAGAGGAGAGAGAGAGAGAGGAGGAGAGCGAGAGAGAGAAACAAAGGCCCGAAAAATGCGAATGCCAAACTGCATCCTAAAAAAAAACAAAGGGAGAAAAGAAAAAGAAACGAAACAGCCAACGCACAACCCGCCGAAACCGTCATTCCGTCTTGATTGCCCCTATTTTTTTGCTCCCCCTCTTTTTTTTTTCTTTTACTTATTTTATTTTCCTTTCTTTTCTCCCCCCCTCCCCCTTACTTCCCCTTTTCTTCTTTTCTTCTTTCTTTTTTTCTTCTCTTTTTTCTTTTTCTTCTTCTTTTTTGTTTTCTTTTCTTTTCTTCTTTTTCTTCTTCTTTTCTTCTTCTTCTTTCTTCTCTCCTCCTCCTCCCCCTCCTCCTCCCCCTTTCCCCTCCCCCTCCTCCTCCTCCTCTTTCCTCCTCCTCCTCCTCTTCCTCCTCCTCATCTCCTCCATCTCCATCATCTGCACCACCCCCTCCTCCATCTCCCACTCCTCCATTTCCTCCTCCTCTTCGTCTTTCTTTCGCTTCTTCCTTCCTCCTTTCCTTGACCTTTGCCAACCCCAAATCTGTTGCATCCTCCGAGTATTGTCCTAGCTACTACCTTTTCCCACCTTATTTGTCTTTTATCCCATTGTCTGACTTGTCCCTGCGGCCAATTTGTTTGTTCATTCACTAAATTCATTCACCGTATTCTCCTGGATGACTCACCAATCAATGACTTACGGTGAGTATGGTAAACCCTTTTAACAAGGCGAGCAAAAATCTATGAGCACGCAGCACAAAAAGTACAAACATTTATATTTACTCCTCGTTTACCCTTCTGCAAGCTTGCTGATCACTTTCTCTCTCTCTCTCTTTCTATCCTCTGCTTCTCTCATCTCCTCTCTTAACTCTACTCTCTCTCTCTCTCTCTCTCTCTCTCTTCTCCCCTCTCTCTCTCTCTCTCTTTCACGAGTGCACGCAAACACACACACACACACACACACACACACACACACACACACACACACACACACACACACACACATACACACACACATACACACACACACACAAAGATACACACACTCACACACACACACACACACACAAAGATACACACATAGACACACACACACACACACCATCAAAAAATAATTACTCCACACGTCTTCCTTCACATCCTTTAGCGGTAAGCCTAGCTCTCTCCACGCTCCTTCCTTCACATCGGGCAGAAGGGCAGGTGCATCAAGGCGACCTCCCCGCGCGCTGTACAGGGTGGCTGCGTCATACGAGAGTGCAAGTTACACCAGGAGAAAGAGAAGTAAGAGAAGAACGGAAGGAGAGGAAGAAAGTGCGAGGGAAAAAAGAGAGAGCAGCCAAGTCCTTCAACTTGCCTCCTTACAAGGAACCGTTAAAGATAAATAATTAATGATGGCAGGGTGTGCGTATGTGTGTGCGTGTCTGTGACTGCAAGCGGGCACCTAATGAGATCTGTAAAGCCTTACATTTAGGCCGGTTTTATGTATGGAATGATCACATGTATTTGGATATTTTTCTAAATATAAACTATAAACACACGCACACACACACACACACACACACACACACACACACACACACAAACACACACACACACACACACTCACACACACACACACACACACACACACGTGCTTAACTCTAGGAATATTCATCAGCACAGATCACTGCATTCGCGTACGTGAAGATAAAAGGATAAGCAAGTATGCAGAGGTGCGCGCGTGTGTGATTTCTCTCCTATTGTGTGGAAAGAGCATATGTCGACTAGGCCCCTCCCCCTCCCCCCTCCCTGGATGTGAGTGACAGGGTGCTTTATGCAAATCACGACCCTCTGCTCGCCTCCTCCTCTCCCCTCCCGTCACGAGGCGCATTCGAGGCCCCTTGGCATCTATGAGCTGGTGCTGCCCTATGCCCCTCACCCCCTCTACTCTACTCTTATCTCTCTCACTCACTCACTCACTCACTCACCACTCCACTCACTCACTCACTCACTCTCTCTCTCTCTCTTACTCTCTCTCTCTCTCTCTCTGTCCTTTCATTTTCTATGATCATTTCTCCTATTTCTCAGTCTCTCTGTCTCTGTTTCTATCTGTCCCTCTCTTCTCCTTCCTTAATTTCTCGCTTTCTCTCTCTTTTATTTCTTTCTCCATCCCACCAATCGTAATTCTCTCTCTCCCTCCATCCTTGATTTCCCACATTCTCCCTCCTCCTCTACCCTCTTTCTTCTCCTCCTCCCCCTCCCCCTCCTCCTCCTCCTCCTCCTCCTCCCCCTTTCCCCCCTCCCTCCCTCCCCCCCTCCCTCCTCCCTCCTCCCCCCCCTCCCTCCCTCCTCCCTCCTCCCTCCCTCCCTCCCTCCTCCCTCCCTCCCCCCCCTCCTCCCTCCTCCCTCCCTCCCTCCCTCCCCCCTCCTCCCTCCCTCCCTCCCCCCTTCTATGCCAAAATTTCACTCGCCATCCAGCAACAGTCACGGTCGAACTGCCACGAAATAAAACAAGGCACTGTGACACCCGGTACAGCCTACTGCTCTTCCCCCTCCTCTGTCCTTCTCCCGGGCTGCCATTTTCGGGTTATTTCACATTTTATCGCCTTTTTCCCTGTTTTCTTCGTCATCCCATTTTCCGTTTCTTCTTTCAAATATCCTGTTCCTCTGGATTTCGTTTCCCTCTCATGTTTACTTTCACTTTCTCATAACTTTTCCTTTCATGGTGTATTCGTTTATCCTTCTTCCCTTTTCGTGTAATGGTTTGGATTAGCATTGGTATTCTTATTTTTGCCATTCAACTTTCCAATCTTTTGTTGTTGTTGTTGTTGTTGTTTGGTTCTTGTTCTTCTGTTTGTTCTTCTCCTCCTTCTCCTTCTCCTTCTGCTTCTGCTTTTGCTTTTGCTTTTGCTTTTGCTTTTCCTTCTTCTCCTTCTCCTTTTCCCCCTCCCCCTCCCCCTCCCCCTCCTCCTCCTCCTCCTCCTCCTCCTCCTCCTCCTCCTCCTCCTCCTCCTCCTCCTCCTCCTCCTCCTCCTCCTCCTCCTCCTCCTCCTCCTCCTCCTCCTCCTCCTCCCTCATCTTCTCCTCAATTTTCATCCTCTCATTCGCTCTTATTCTCACGTGAGACATAAACTCCGGGTCGCGATATCCCCCTTCTCCTCTCCTCCACCCCTTCTCTTCTTTTCTTTTCTCCTCTCCTCTCCTCTCCTCTCCTCTCCTCTCC
>NC_061836.1:27008599-27011099 GCF_019202785.1 Penaeus chinensis
TATTATAAATCTGAAACTAGACTGAAATAGCGAGAAAAACAAATCCAGCCAAAAACGAGGGGAAACTCAACCAAACCCGAGAAGACTAAAAGTCCTAAATACCATGGCCCTCCCCTCCTCTCCCTCCCTCCCTCCCTCCCTCCCTCCCTCCCTCCCTCCCTCCCTCCCTCCCTCCCTCCCTCCCTCCCTCCCTCCCTCCCTCCCTCCCTCCCTCCCTCCCTCCCTCCCCCTCCCTCCCTCCCTCCTCTCCCTCCCTCCCTCCCTCTCTTCCCTCCTTCTCTTGTAACACCCTTCATCCCCCAATTCGCAGGGACAGGGAACTCCAGCATCAAACTCTCCTTCATCCCGCCTCACGCCCCCCCCCCCTCCAGCACCCCGCCACCGCCCACCCACCGAGAAAAGTAGAACACCCACCCATAGCATCAATTTCCCCCGCCCGCTGCTCCCCCCCCCCCTCTCCTTTCCCTCCCTTCCTAAGCCGTCCCCCTCTCCCCCTCCATCTCTGCCCCATATTCATTCATTCTTTTTCGGCACACTGCCCTGGCCTCCTTCTGCCATTCTTCCTTCCCCCTAACTATTCTCCCTCACCCTTCCTCCCTTCCTTCTTCTTCTTCTTTCCTCTATCATCCCTTTCTTCCCCTCCCTCCACCCCACTAACACCCCCTTCCCTCATCCTCCCTTTTCCCCCTCCCTCCTCTCCCTCTACACACATCCCCATCCCTCCTTCTCCTTCCCACTATCCCTCCCTTCCTCGCCCCTTCCTCCTTTCCTTCCTTCCCCTGCCTTCACCCCTTCTTCCTCCCCTCCCTCCTCTACTCTCTTCCCCCTCCTCTCCTCCCTTCCCCCTCCTTCACCCCTCCCTCCTCGCCTATTTCCCCCTCCCTCCTCGCCTCCCTTCCCCCTCCCTCCCCGCCTCCCTTCCCCCTTCTTCCCCCCTTCCTCCTCTACTCCCTTCTCCTCTCTTCTCCCTCCTCTCCCCCCTCGACCCCATGCGCCCTGACTCACAGTGCTCACCCTGAGTCCCGCAAAGCCCGAGAAACAAAGGACGAAGACCACGATCGACCCACAAAATGTGTTGAGAATATCGTTGAAGTCGAAGTCGAATTAAGACTTTTTTTCTGATTTCGATTCTGGTTAAAATAAGACGGCGGCGACACGATCATTACCAAGAGATTTATCATAGCGAAGGGAAGGATTAATTTTAGCATTAGCGTGTAACTTATTCAATACATCATCAACAGATCATAGTAAAAATCAAATAATATGTCAAGCAGACTTATTAATCCTAACACAGTCATAACTTTTACACAGGTAGTAATAATGCAAACATTAGTATCAGTGTAATAATAATATCGAAAGTAATTATGAAACATAAAATGTCGAACAATTAATAATAACAGGAACCGCAACAGCAGTAAATCATAAGAAGAAAAGATGATGATGCTGATAATAATAATGATGATCATAAAAACACTAACAAAAATAACAGTATTAATAATGATAATAATAACCATAATAACAACAACAAAAATAATGATGACAATAATAATAACAATAATAATAGTAATGATAGTGACAGTAATAATAATAATAATAATAATAATAATAATAATAATAATAATAATAATAGATAATAATAATAATTGTAATCGTAGTCATTATCATTATTATTTTCCTTATACTTCTCTCCATCATCATCCACAAAAGAACAACAATCTTTCCATAACAAAGAACGTACCTGTGTCTTTCAGGTCTTGCACGGGGTTGGCATTGTTGTTGTTGTTGCTGTTAAAGCTGTTGTTGTTGTTGCCGCTACTGTTGTTGTTATTATTGCTGTTTGAGTTGTTGTTGGCGGTGGGCGACGTGAGCGCGGCCTGGCGGAGCCGCGAGGCGCGCGTCGTCCTGACGGAGGCGCCGGCGGCGACGACGTCCTCCGACGAAGAGCCCAGCACGCCGCGACGACCTCCGCCGCCACGACCCTCCAGGGAAGACCCGTTCTCGTGCGGCCTGAGGGACGGCACAAGTTTCAACACTCTCCTCACAAGTAACATCCATGACATGGGAAATAAGTCTTTAACTTTGTGTCACTCATTAGGGGAGACATTCATTAGAAAGCACATTCCTGAGCCGTACAACTTGAATAATTCAGACTTTGTACGCGACTGAAAAAGATCCTATTCATCGCATGCAAGAAGGAAGAACAATATCCCGCCCACAACCGCGTCCGCCCACCTCTTGGCGTCCTGAGAAGACAGGTCGTTGGTGGAGGAGTCATTATTGTCACGACCCCCCCGCCGTCTCCTCCTGTAGGCGCGGTAGGACGACTCCTCGCCCGTGCCGCTCTCCTCCGAGGACGACCACTCCGCCGTGCCATACCTGTCAAGGGGGGGAGGGGGAGGCAGGTGAGATTGATAGATTGATTGACTAATTGGTTCTGTGTCTGACTGGCTGTGACAGACGGACTGACCGGGAATATATATAGGGGACGGACGTATACATA
>NC_061836.1:27021099-27023599 GCF_019202785.1 Penaeus chinensis
CTCCCTCACTCTCTCCCCTTTTCTTCCTCACTCCCTCTCTCTTTCTTTCTCACTCTCTCTCCTTCTCTTTCCTTCCCGATTCTTCTCACATTTTCCATTTATATCATCACTTCGTTCACCCATTCCCCTCCTTCATCTCCTCTCACCCCCTGCTCTTCCCCATCTCATTCACCTCTCCTCTTGCTTCTTCACCCACACCTCTCCTCCTCTATCGCTCTTCCATCATTCAAACCCCTTTAACTCGTCTCGCTCCAAACCCTCGATACAGACTGGGTTTCCCCACTTCCCCTCCCCACTCACCAACCCTCACATCCCCTCTCCACTTCCCCTCCCCCCTCCCCACTCACCAACCCCCACACCCCCCTCTCCACTTCCCCTCCCCTCCTCCCCACTCACCAACCCCCACACCCCCCTCTCCACTTCCCCTCCCCTCCTCCCCACTCACCAACCCCCACATCCCCCTCTCCACTTCCCTTCCCTCCTCCCCCCTCCCCACTCGGCAACCCCCTTTCGCCTACCCCCACTCCCCCTCCCACCCCCCCTTCAGTCGACTTGAACCTCCGGCTTCTCAACCCCTCCTCTACCCCCTTACCCCCACCCCCCCACATCTGCCCCTCCAACCCCATTCCACCTTCCTCCCACATACCTTGTAGTCAAGTTATAAGTGACGGTTATAATGTTACTGGTTTTGATGGTATCGATGGAAATAAAATGAGAACAAAATACGAACTTCTTAAAGGACTATAATATAATATAGGGTAATATGGTGATGGTGATGGTGATGGTGATAATGATGTTGATGTTGATGTTGTTGTTGTTGTTGTTGATGTTGATGCTGTTGTTGTTGTTGTTGTTGATGTTGATGATGATGATGATGTTGTTGTTGATGTTGATGTTGATGTTGATGTTGATGTTGATGATGATGATGATGTTGCTGTTGTTGTTGTTGTTGTTGTTGTTGTTGTTGATGTTGATGCTGTTGTTGTTGTTGTTGTTGTTGTTGTTGTTGTTGTTGTTGATGTTGATGATGATGATGATGTTGTTGTTGATGTTGATGTTGATGTTGATGTTGATGTTGATGTTGATGTTGATGTTGTTGTTGTTGTTGTTGTTGTTGCTGTTGTTGTTGTTGTTGTTGTTGTTGATGTTGATGTTGATGATGTTGTTGTTGTTGATGTTGATGTTGATGATGATTACGTTGATGCTGATAATGATGGTGAAGTTGTTACTGTTGCTCCTGCTGATAATACTGATGACGATGAAGATGACGATGAAGATGACGATGAAGATAATGATAAAATCGGTTTTCAACGACTCAACGCATGTTCTGACCCCGCCCTCCGCCCGCCCCGCGCGACACAGATCACCCAGGATACCGACCGCAAGGTGTTCCGGCCAAACAAGGTCATATCAAGTTACGTGACCTTATTGGAGCTCATGCGCCGCCCCGGTCTGCTTATCGCTCTTACTCTCTGTCTGTCTGTCTGTCTGTCTGCATGCATGCCTGCTTACCTAATTATCTACCTGCTTACTTGCCTGCCTGCCTGCTTCCCTATCTATCTATCTATCTATCTATCTATCTATTTATCTATCTATCTATCTATCTATCTATCTACCTGCCCGCCCGTCTGCTTGCCAGCCAGCCAACCTACCTGCCTGCATGCCTACATGTATGCCTGCCTGTCAGCCTGCCAGTCCGCTATTATCTTTGCCTGTCTTCTCTTGTCTGTTTGTCTGCATTCCCAGTTCGATTCTATCTTCTCTGTGTGTCTGTGTGCATGTCTGTTCTTCCCTTCTCTCTCTTTCTTTCCTTCTCCCTTTCTCTTTCCTCCTCTCTTTCTCTTTCCTTCTCTCTTTCTCTTTCCTTCTCTCTCTCTCTTTCCTTCTTTCTTTCCCTTTCCTCCTCTCTTTCGCTTTCCTTCTCTCTTTCTCTTTCCTTCTCTCTTTTTCTTTCCATCTCTCTCTCTCTCTTTCCTCCTCTCTTTCGCTTTCCTTCTCTCATTCTCTTTCCTTCTCTCTCTCTCTCTCTCTCTTTCCTTCTTTCTTTCCCTTTCCTTCTCTCTCTCTTTCCTCCTCTCTTTCGCTTTCCTCCTCTCTTTCGCTTTCCTTCTCTCTTTATCTTTCCTTCTCTTTCGCTTTCCTTCTTTCTTTCCTTTTCTCTCTCTTTCTTCCTCTCTTTCGCTTTCCTTCTCTCCATCTCTTTCCTCCTCTCTTTCGCTTTCCTTCTCTCTCTCTCTTCCTCCTCTCTTTCGCTTTCCTTCTCTCTCTCTCTTTCCTCCTCTCTTTCGCTTTCCTTCTCTCATTCTCTTTCCTTCTCTCTCTCTCTTTCCTTCTTTCTTTCCCTTTCCTTCTCTCTCTCTTTCAACTTCATGAGTAATAATGACAGACAGAAAGAGAGGTCGGAACATAAAAGTGAAAGATACAGAGAAGAGAACACATAAGGAAAGACGGAAATAAAACAAGTCAGGGTAAGAAATTAAAAACAAAGATCAGAATAATA
>NC_061836.1:27033599-27041099 GCF_019202785.1 Penaeus chinensis
AATAGAATATAGCAATAAAAGAGAGACTTAAAGACGAGGCATAAAAACGCCATTCTGTCTCAACTGTGGGACAACTTCACATAAAAAACTTGAGACAAAACTTCGGGCGACTTTTATAGTATTCAAATGTTCTGCGTCTCACTACACCATGACTCTCGCTCCCGCTCTTGTTGTTAGTGAACTGTCTTTACTGTTACTCCCTTCTACTTCAACATCGCACTATCATCATCATTATCTTTATTATCATCATGGTATATACATAATATTATATATATATACATATTACTATATATATATACATATATATATACACATAATATTATATATATACATATATACATATATATACATACATACATACATACATACATACATACATACATATATATGTGTGTGTGTGTGTGTGTGTGTGTGTGTGTGTGTGTAGATAGGCAGATAGACACACACACACACACACACGCACACACACACACACACACACACACACACACACACACACACACATACACACACACACAGCAGATAAACAAAACAATCCAAGAACAGTCCCGCAGGTGAATGTAAGAACCTGAGTAGAGACGCGGGGAGGGGGGAGGGGGGGCTGTAATCGGGAGCAGAAGGGGAGGGGGGGGGAGGGGGCGACAGATGGTCCTTCACTCAAACTGGACGTAATGGTAATTGTCTGATGACGTCATCAATGAGACATGTAAACCGTGTCCTCACCTCAAACCCCCCTTCCTTATAACCTCCTTCTCTCTCTCTCCTTCCCTCCCTCCCCCTTTCCCTCTCCCTCCCTCCCTCTCAATAGCCTCCCCCTCTACCTCCTCCCCTCCCCCTCCCTATAAAATCCTTCTTCCCCCTCCCCCCCTCCCGCTCTCGCATCTCGGCCGCTTCCCAGTCTGTCTCAACCTTTCCTGACCGTCGTCGACCTCGTACTATGATACTGTTATGGTTCATCTGGGTAGAGAGGAGAGAGAGATGTGGATAGGTAGATAGATAGATAGACGGATAGATAGATGCACAAGGAGAGAGATTGAGAGACTGAGAGAGACTGAGAGAGATTGAGAGAGATTGAGAGATTGAGAGATTGTGAGAGAGAGAGAGAGAGAGAGAGAGAGAGAGAGAGAGAGAGAGAGAGAGAGAGAGAGAGAGAGAGAGAGAGAGAGAGAGAGAGAGAGAGAGAGAGAGAGAGAGACAGAGAGACAGAAAGAGAGACAGCACGGAGAGCGAGACACCAAAGAAAAAAAGAAGGAAAACGAAAAGAAAACGAAAAGAAAACGAAGAGAAAACGAAAGAAAAAGAAAGCAAGACAGCAGAGGTGAATCCCCCGTGACGTCACACCTCCCGCGCTCCCTGAGTCACGTAACTTCAGCCGTTAACGGACGTCGGAAGAACCACAGACGTGTCCAAGTGCTGTTCGCGCTCAGCTGCCAGCATCTAAATACCAATTTAAAATAATTATCTCACGCCACGCTGATCATACCAATCCCCAACGCGAACAAGTCTTCGTGTAATTGCCATGCTGTTTCTTCACATTACCCGATTTAGATTTATTATCCTTCTTTTCTGTAATTTTATCTTACTTCACCTTTTCTTCTCTATTCCATTTTCTATCATTCTTATGTTATCCACCCTTTTCGCATTCCTCTGCTTCTTTCCATCCCCCCCCCCCCCCGCCTCCCTTCATATTAATATCAGATAGAAAGAGGATTAGGCGAGTGTATACATAAGCCTCAAAGGCTTCGCTCACACACATCATGTGCATACGCTCACACATGCACAAGTTCACGGGTGAAAGTTCACGCTCATACATATAAATGTACACAGAGACAAACAAGCATGTGCAACCAAACGCGCAACCGAACTCAAAAAACGCACAAGGGTACGTACACATGCACGCACACTCACTCGCTCACTCACTCACTCACTCACTCGCTTGCTCACTCACTCACTCATTAACTCACTCACTCACTCACTCACTCACTCACACTCACACGCACACGCACACGCACACGCACGCACACACACACACACACACGCACACACACACACACACACACACACACACACACACACGCCCGCATACACAGAAACACAAACACGTACATGCATAGCATGCTGCGTGATCACGTGACCATGAAATAAGGTCTGGGCTTAATAAGAGCATGAATTAAGGCACAGTACATGCGGGCGGTGGCTGGGGGAGAGGAGGGAAGGGTGGGGAGGGGATGGGAGGGAAAAGGAGAGGGGAGGGGAAGAAAGGGGAGGGAGGGAGGAGAGAAGAGGGGGAGAGGAGAGGAGAGGAGAGAAGGGAAGGGAGAGGGAGGGAGGGGAAGGGCACGGAAGGGTGGGGAGGGGATGGGAGGGAAAAGGAGAGGGGAGGGGAAGAAAGGGGAGGGAGGGAGGAGAGAAGAGGGGGAGAGGAGAGGAGAGGAGAGAAGGGAAGGGAGAGGGAGGGAGGGGAAGGGAACGGAAGGGTGGGGAGGGGATGGGAGGGAAAAGGAGAGGGGAGGGGAAGAAAGGGGAGGGAGGGAGGAGAGAAGAGGGGGAGAGGAGAGGAGAGGAGAGAAGGGAAGGGAGAGGGAGGGAGGGGAAGGGCACGGAAGGGGGGGGAAGGGAAACGAGAGAATCTAAGGGAAAAAAAGCGGGGAAGAGGGGTAGGAAAAGAAAGAAATAGATAGAGAGATTCTATATAAAGAGATATAAAATACTGGAGAATTATCATATGCGAAAAATAAATTTCCAAAAAAAAGAAGATTGAAATAGGGTAAGATGCACGAACAAAGAAAACGAAAAAGAGGAGGAGAAAGAGAAGAGGAAGAAGAAGAAGAAGAAAAAAGAAGAAGAAAAGGAAATAGAAGAAGACAAAGACGAGACAAAAGAAGTAAGGATGAAAAGGGAAAAGCAAGAAAAGAGTGTGAGGATCTAGCAGGGAGGGGCGTGTAAAGGAAGCCCTATATATCCCCAACATTCCATGCCAGGGGGAGAAGGGAGGGGAATGAAGAGAGAGGGAGGGGAGGAGGGGAGGGGAGAGAAGGGAGGGGAATGAAGAGAGAGGGGGGGGAGGAGGGAGGGGAGAGAAGGGAGGAGAATGAAGAGAGAGGGGGGAGGAGGGAGGGGAGAAGGGAGGGGAATGAAGAGAGAGGGGGGGGAGGGGGAGGGGGAGAAGGGAGGGAATGAAGAGAGAGGGGGGGAGGAGGGGAGGGGGAGAAGGGAGGGGAATGAAGAGAGAGAGGGGGGAGGAGGGGGAGGGGAGAGAAGGGAGGGGAATGAAGAGAGAGAGGGGGGAGGAGGGAGGGGGGAGAAGGGAGGGAGAATGAAGAGAGAGGGGGGAGGAGGGAGGGGAGAAGGGAGGGGAATGAAGAGAGAGGGGGGAGGAGGGAGGGGAGAAGGGAGGGAGAATGAAGAGAGAGAGAGGGAGGAGGGGGAGGGGGAGAAGGGAGGAGAATGAAGAGAGAGAGGGGGGAGGAGGGGAGGGGGAGAAGGGAGGGGAATGAAGAGAGAGGGGGGAGGAGGGAGGGGGAGAAGGGAGGGGAATGAAGAGAGAGGGGGGAGGAGGGAGGGGGAGAAGGGAGGGGAATGAAGAGAGAGGGGGGAGGAGGGAGGGGAGAAGGGAGGGGAATGAAGAGAGAGGGGGGGAGGAGGGGGAGGGGGAGAAGGGTGGGGAAATGAAGAGAGAGGGGGGAGGAGGGAGGGGGAAGGGAGGGGAATGAAGAGAGAGGGGGGGAGGGGGGGGAGGGGGAGAAATAGAAGGGAGGGGAATGAAGAGAGAGGGGGGGAGGAGGGGGAGGGGGAAAAGGGGAGGGGAATGAAAGAGAGAGGGGGGAGGAGGGAGGGGGAGAAGGGAGGGAATAAAGAGAGAGAGGGGGGAGGAGGGAGGGGGGGAGAAGGGAGGGGAATAAAGAGAGGGGGGAGGAGGGAGGGGAGAGAAGGGAGGGAATGAAGAGAGAGGGGGGAGGAGGGAGGGGAGAGAAGGGAGGGGAATGAAGAGAGAGGGGGGGGAGGAGGGGGAGGGGGAGAAGGGAGGGAAGAAGAGAGAGGGGGGGAGGGGGGGGGGAGAGGGAGGGGAATAAAGAGAGAGGGGGGAGGAGGGAGGGGGGAAGGGAGGGGAATGAAAGAGAGAGAGGGGGGAGGAGGGAGGGGGGGAAAGGGAGGGGAATGAAGAAGAGGGGGGAGGAGGGAGGGAGAAGGGAGGGGAATGAAGAGAGAGGGGGGGAGGAGGGGAGGGGGAGAAGGAGAGGGGAATGAAGAGAGAGGGGGGAGGAGGGAGGGGGAGAAGGGAGGGGAATGAAGAGGAGAGGGGGGAGGAGGGAGGGGAGAGAAGGGGGGGAATGAAGAGAGAGGGGGGGGAGGGGAGGGGGGAGAGAAGGAAGGAGAATGAAGAGAGAGGGGGGAGGGGGGAGAAGGGAGAGAAGGGAGGAGAATGAAGGGAGAGAGGGGGAGGAGGGAGGGGGAGAGAGGGAGGGGAATGAAGAGAGAGGGGGGAGGAGGGAGGGGGAGAAGGAGGGGAATGAAGAGAGAGGGGGAGGAGGGGAGGGGAGAAGGGAGGGGAATGAAGAGAGAGGGGGAGGAGGGAGGGGAGAGGGAGGGGATGAAGAGAGAGGGGGAGGAGGGAGGGGGAGAAGGGCGGGGAATGAAGAGAGAGGGGGGAGGAGGGAGGGGGAGAAGGGAGGGGAATGAAGAGAGAGGGGGGAGGAGGGAGGGGGAGAAGGGGGGGGAAGGAAGAGAGAGGGGGGAGGAGGGAGGGGGAGAAGGGAGGGAATGAAGAGAGAGGGGGGAGGAAGGGGGGGGAGAAGGGAGGGGAATGAAGAGAGAGGGGGGAGGAGGGAGGGGAGAAGGGAGGGGAATGAAGAGAGAGAGGGGGGAGGAGGGAGGGGAGAGAAGGGAGGGGAATGAAGAGAGAGGGGGGGGAGGAGGGAGGGGAGAGAAGGAAGGAGAATGAAGAGAGAGGGGGGAGGGGGGAGAAGAAAGAGAAGGGAGGAGAATGAAGAGAGAGGGAGGAGGAGGGAGGAGGGGGAGGGGAATGAAGAGAGAGAGGGGAGGGGGGGAGGGATACGCACACCTGCTTGCTACTATCGGCAACAGTTCACTTCCGGTCCGTCGCGATCGCAGACAAGGTCGTAATAATCCCTTCATTTCCTAGACATATCGTTCGAAAAAATAATAATAATAAAATCTCCAAGCACAAAAGCAATAAAAAACAGATGATTAAATAAAGCAGATAATATCATACAAAACAAAAAAATATATAAAAAATCATTAAAAAATAAATCCAATAAACCAGTCAGAAGAAGAAGAAGAAAAAAAGAAAAAAAAGAAGAAAACAAATAAAAAATAAAACGAAAGCACAGACACGAAAGGATAACCAAAAGAACCAGCAATAAATGAGAGAAGAAGAGGATATGTCGAGGATAATGAGATGCCGGCGATGCAAGGACCCGGATGTGAAGTTGAGAGAGGAGAGTGAGGGAGGGGGCATGGGAGGGAGGGAGGGAGGGGGCATGGGAGGGGGGGAAGGGAGGGAGGGAGGGAGGGAGGGGGCATGGGAGGGAGAGAGGGGGCACGGGAGCGAGGGAGTGAGGTAAGGGGCATGGTAGGGAGGGAGGGGGCACGGGAGGGAGGGAGGGAGGGAGGGAGAAGGCATGGGAGGGAGGGAGGGAGGGAGGGAGGGGGCATGGTAGGGAGGGAGTGAGGTAAGGGGCATGGTAGGGAGGGAGTGAGAGAGGGGGCATGGTAGGGAGGGAGTGAGGTAAGGGTATGGTAGGAAGGGAGTGAGAGAGGGGGCATGGTAGGGAGGGAGTGAAGTAAGGGGCATGGTAGGGAGGGAGTGAGGGAGGGAGGGATGACATAATGCAGAATGTGCTTTCACTCGTGTCCTTGCTTGCTTTATCGCTCCGCCTATTTATCTGATTCGCTGATTCCTTTCATTCGTTGCTCGTTTATTGTTTCGTTGCTTCCACATCCATTTTTGTTTCGCTTTTATTACAATTCCCTTTCGGTATTTTCGTCTGCTCCGAATCCTTTGCTTGTCTTACCTTTCATTCTTCTCTTTATCTATTGTCTCGTTTTCGCAATGCTTTGGAAATTCAGTGCCGGATGTACGAGACGAAATAGAATATAAAACAAAATAACATGAAAATGAAAATAAAACGAAACTAGAAACAAGAGCGAGAAGAAAGAGGAACATAAGGAGGAGGAGGAGGAGGAGGAGGAGAAGGAGGAGAAAGAAGAGGAGGAGGAGGAGGAGGAGGAGGAGAAAGAGGAGGAGGAGGAGGAGGAGGAAGAGGAGGGAGAAAGAGGAGGAGGAGGAGGAGGAGGAGGAGAGGAGAAAGAGGAAAAAGAGTCGTCGACGAGACCGGACAAGAAAAAAATGTGAAGGAGAGGGTTAAGGAAAAGGGGCAAGAAAGTGAAAGGGAGCAAGAAAATGGAGGAGAAAGGGGGGAGGAAGGGGGAGGAGGGGAGGAGGGGAGAGGGGAAGGAGGGGAGAGGGGGAAGAGAGGAAGGGGAAACTCGGGTGCCTGCAGCGGCCCGGAGGAATGTTTACCCGTTAGCGTCTCAGGGCAGCGCTCTAATTGCCACGTGTGTGCGTGTGGGAGTGTCGGCACGCAGGTGTGTGGGGGTGAAATATACCATGGATGAAAAATTAAAGAAGGAAATGAAAAAGAAAGAGAAAGAGAGACGAAGGTAGATAAAAAGATGGGTGAAGGGAGAGACATACACACAGAGGGAAAATAAAAACAAGACAGATCAAGAGAAAAATAAAGACAAAAAGAAAGAGAAAGTAGATAGAGGGAAGGATGAGAGAGAGAGAAAGAAAGAGAGAGAGAGAGAGAGAGAGAGAGAGAGAGAGAGAGAGAGAGAGAGAGAGAGAGAGAGAGAGAGAGAGAGAGAGAGAGAGAGAGAGAGAGAGAGAAAGAAAGAGAAGAGAGAGAGAGAGAGAGAGAGAGAGAGAGAGAGAGAGAGAGAGAGAGAGAGAGAGAGAGAGAGAGAGAGAGAGAGAGAGAGAGAGAGAGAGTAGGAAAAGGAGCGACTAAGCGTGTATTTGGCAATCGGAGTTCCCCAAACTCTAAGGATTCCCCAGGCATTCCTCAGGAGTTCCTTGGAAAGAAGAACACGTATTAAAGGAGGCTCCCCCCCCCCCAAAAAAAAAAAAAAAAAAAAAAAAAGAGAGAGAGAGAGAGAGAGAGAGAGAGAGAGAGAGAGAGAGAGAGAGAGAGAGAGAGAGAGAGAGAGAGAGAGAGAGAGAGATGATCTCTTCTTGTAAACTGGACATGACTTATGGAAATGCCATTATGAAAGCATATAAAACACAGATACACAGGAACGATACTGCTTCAAACACTCAACCACACCCACCCATCCACCCTCTCCCTCAAACCCACCCACCCTCCGACCCCTACCCCCCTCATCTCCACCCCCTCCCCCAACACACCCATCCACCCATCCACCACCCACCCCTCCCTTCACCCACCCACCACCCACCCCTCCCTTCACCCACCC
>NC_061836.1:27046099-27051099 GCF_019202785.1 Penaeus chinensis
CCATCGTTACAATTAAAATCATCATCATCAATACAATCAGTATAATCATCATTATCACCATCATCATTATAACCTTCAGACTTTCCACTGTTATGGTCAAAGCTGAAAAAAAAAAAAAAAATGCCTTAAGCTAAAATACCAATGATAAAATAACGGTAATCCCGATCCCGGGGACTATGATAAAAGTAATGATACTGAAGACAAAAAGAACAAAAACAGCGTCAGGAGAATCGAGAGACAAGATACACCGTTACGCTTTGTGTGGCACATAAATGGTGACAGGGAGGATGAAGAAGTTGAAGAATACGAAAATGAAGAAGTGGAAGAAGACTAATAATGAATATAATAATGACAACAGCCACAGCAGTAAACAGCAACAAAACTATAACATCATCATCAACAACAACAGCATAATAATAATAATAATAATAATAATAATAATAATAATAATAATAATAATAATAATAATAATAATAATAACAACAATAATAATAATGATAAGAATAAAATAATCACAATCATCACAATCATAATAACAATGTCCCAACAACAAGAACAAGACGAATACAGGATATAACAACACCAACAAGACAAACCAAAACAAACCCAACCAGACAACGAAGAAGCAGATGACAATGAAAAAAAAGAAAAAAGAAAAAGAAAATCCCACCACCTTCCCCAGTTTCCTCTTCAGACACCAGGAAACCTCCAGCCAAGTATCTTCGAGTCAACAGCGCGGAGATCACTAAACCTGGGGGCTCGCAGTGCATTCGCCCACACAGGATGAGAAGGGGAGGACGTGGCAGCAGGCAGACAGACGCGAGTCGCATGACGCTACACTTTAACGCAAACTTTGTCGCTATAACGCTGTGTTGGCGGCCATGTATAATGCAGGGGATTCGTAGGAACACATATTCATTTCATGAGTTCATGCCATGGGCGGCGGCTTGATGAAAATGAAGGGGCAGAGGAAGAGACATGGTCGGAGAGGGAGAAGGGAGAGGGAGACGGAAGAGAAAGTGAAAGAGGCGGAAAGAAAGAATAAGAGGAAGTGAAAGAGAAAGAAAAAGAAAGAGTGAGTGAGTGAGTGAGAGAGAGATGGAGGGTAAAACCAGCGGACAAATTTGATCTAAAGATGATATCTGTCGTGATGCCAGCTTGTGAGCATAACCATCTATCTCTTTTAATCCCCCCCTCTCTTTCTCTCTCTCTCTCTCTCTCTCTCTCTCTCTCTCTCTCTCTCTCTCTCTCTCTCTCTCTCTCTCTCTCTCTCTCTCTCTCTCTCTCTCTCTCTCTCTCTCATCCCTTTGAGCATCATAAAACTGATAGACGGCAGATTTTGTAAGCAGGAAATAAACAAACATCCTGAGCAATCTATTTTCTTATTTATCTATTGCAAGTATCCTTATCTACCTCCTTTTTCCTCGTCCTCTTCCTCCTACTTCTATCTTCTCCATTTATCTAATTCCTCTTCGTGCTCCTCCTTTTATTTTCCTCCCTTTCTTCTCTTCTCCGTGCAACTTTAAACCCCCAAAAAGATGAATACAGAAAAAAACGTATTGAAAGTTCCTTTTAAAAAAATACGAACTAACCTTCTTTCGCCATCACATTAGCCAACTTTCCCATTTCCAATCCTCGAACCTCACGCGAACGCAGGAGCCAAGACAAACACAAGAACGAATCTCAGTGGGGGGAAAAAAATAACAGATAATAACTGATAAACGCCACGACCAAAGAAACCGAAAATCAAACTAATCGATCCGACACCCACGAACAACGAGGCCAAACAAAGCGAAAAAAGAGAAATCGATTCCGCATTTGGGTTTAATATCGCACATTATCATGTCACCGCGACATGCACTGGACTTCGCAAATTAACCTCCTGCCCTTTGCTGTAAGCGAGTTCGCATCCGCTCTCGGTATTTATCGTGACGCGTGCGACTTCCTTGTCTATGCATTTATATAAAACTTCTTCCGTGTAATCAATTCGTATGTTTACAATGAACAGGAAGAAATGTAATGCAAAAATCCTTCAGTAAATGTGTTTCTTAATAAAAGTTAGTGGATTCACCATTTCCTTTTCCAAAACTTTATTCTCCTACGTTTCTCTAATCTCGCCACCTATCACGCACCCCACACGATCTCGTCATTTATCACATATTTTCCGTTCTCAATTATCTTGTTTCCTGCATTATCGGCCCATGCGTGAGCACCCACGACACCAGCTCGACAGGAAGAAAAGGAAACCTATCAGGCGCTTCTTCCTCTCACTCCGGAAGTCTTTCAAGGAATCGGGAGAGTACTAGCCCTTCTTCCTCCCTCCTGCTTTTCCCTTTTTCTCTCGTCTCCCTCTCTATCTGACTCTCTTCTCTTTTCTTCCGTTTCCCTATCTCTCTCATGCTTTGTCTTCTTACCTCCCAAGGTGGATACGCACAAGGCAGCATCTTTATAGATCTTTCCAAACCTATCGATCCACGGGGTCAATATTGTCGGCGTCTCTCGCACACATGGGAAGTCTATTGCGTGGTGACCAAGGGAGAGAAGGAGGAGGAGGAAGGAAAGGAGAAGGACGAAGAGAAGGAGGAGGAAGAGAAAAGGGGAAGAAGGAGGAGGACAAGAGAGAGATGGAAAATGAAGGAAAAGAAGTGGTATGAGCAGATGAGGTATGATGGACACTAAGAGAAAGCAGAGAAGGATACAGATAGGTAAATTAAAAACGTGAGGAACAAATAATGTAAAAAAAACAAAAAAACTAATCCACGGAGAAGGGAGAGAAAGAACAGAACGGAAGAAACGACCAGCGCGAGGCAGACGAGGACAGCGTGGGAGGTCCGAGCATGACCGAGGCTCATCAGGAGTGACGGGAAGAGGTAGGTTCGCGTGGCTCCGAGAATCAGTACACGTCCCGAGGCCTACCTGAAGCTACTCCCTGCCTAGGCCTAAATCTCCATACTATCCCCCTGCCGCCAACATGGACGCCGGCTGAGTGCAAACTATGATTGAGCACTTTGACGGGAGGGCGGGGGAGCGAGAACTAAGAAAAAGGGGAGCTGAAGAAAGCGGGTGAGAGGGAGAAAGGGAGGGAGGGAGGGAGGGAGGGAGGGAGGGAGGGAGGGAGGGAGGGAGGGAGGGAGGGAGGGAGGGAGGGAGGGAGGGAGGGAGGGAGGGAGGGAGAGAGGGAGAGAGGGAGAAAGGGGGGGAGAGGAGAGAGAGAGAGAGAGAGAGAGAGAGAGAGAGAGAGAGAGAGAGAGAGAGAGAGAGAGAGAGAGAGAGAGAGAGAGAGAGAGAGAGATAGAGATAGAGATAGAGATAGAGATAGAGATAGAGAGAGATAGAGAGAGAGAGAGAAAGAGAGAGATAGAGAGAAAGAGAGAGATAGAGAAAAAGAGAGAAAAAGAGAGAAAGAAAGAGAGAGAGAGAGAGAGAGAGAGAGAGAGAGAGAGAGAGAGAGAGAGAGAGAGAGAGAGAGAGAGAGAGAGAGAGAGAGAGAGAGAGAGAGAGAAAGAGAGAATGAGAGAGAGAAAAAGAGAGACAGATAAATAGAGGGGAGAGAGGAGAGTGGAGAGAAGAGACCAAAAGAGAAAAGAGAAGATGAGACAAGAGAAAAGAAGAGAGAAGACAAGATAGGACGAAATGAGAAGAGAGAGGAGAGAAGAAGGGAGGGGAAGAGATGAGAGAGCAAGAAGACAGCGCCGCCACGCCCTCACTAAAATAGCTCCGTATCGTCTATCCTCCTTCCATTCCTACTCCATCGCTTTTAATTCCTTTTTCTCCATTCCTCCTTTCTGCCATTCAGACACGCCACTCAAGTCATTTTATATCTCCTCCCTTCCCTAACTCCTTTTTCCCCCTCTCCCCACTCATTACATTTACTTTCCTTCTCTCCTCCTCCTTCCCTCCAGGTCTTTCTTTCTTCCTTCCTCCTCATCCATCTTTCTCCGCCCCTCTCTCTTCCTTCCCTTTGTCACGCCTCCTACTCTCACTTCCCTCAGCCACGCCTCTACCTTTCCCAACAGCCCCTTACGCCTCTCCCTCGTCCCTCCCTCTTCCAGGTCTCTCACTCTTACCTCTCATCTGCCACGCCCCTCCTCCTTCCCTCCCCTCTGCCACGCCTCTCCTCCTCACTCCCCTCTGCCACGCCCCTCCTCCTTCCCTTCCCTCCCCTCTGCCACGCCTCTCCTCCTCACTCCCCTCTGCCACGCCTCTCTCGATTACTCCCCTCTGCCACCCTCTCCCTCTTCCCTCTTTCTGCTACTCTTTCCCTCTTCCTCTTCTCTCCCTCCGCACGCCTCTCCCTCTTCTCTCCCTCTGCCACGGATCTCCCACTTTCCCCTTCAGTATCTCCCTCCAGCCCCTCGAGAGCGCCTCCCTTTCCGTCTCCGCCTCCCCCCCACCCCTACCCCCGCCCCCATCAGCCACTTCGATCTCAATATCCCTCGCTATCCCGGCCTCTCTCCTCCCCCACCCCCCTCCCTCCCCACCTGATTTCCCCTAACATCCCTTCCCTTTGAGCGTCCCCTTAAATCAGCCGCGTTCCCCTTGCTCCCCCTAACAGCCTTTCCCTTAAACGCCTTCCCCTCCGTCGCCGCCTTCGTTTTCGTGCTCTCTGGCGATGCTCAGGCGACGTTTTACTTGTTCGTTTGGCTCTGTTTGTTGTCTGTCTGTCTGTCTTTCTGTGTTACTCTCTGTTTCTGTCTGTCTTTGTGTTATCATATGTCTCTGTCTGTCTTTATGCTATTCTCTGTCTCTTTCTGTCTGTCTTTGTGTTATCATCTGTCTCTGTCTGTCTTTATGCTATTCTCTGTCTCTTTCTGTCTGTCTTTATCCTCTATCTCTGTCCGTCTGCCTTTATCCTCTGTCTCTGTCCGTCTGCCTTTATCCTCTGTCTCTGTCCGTCTGTCTTTGTATCATTCCTTTCTCTCTCTCTCTCTGCTTTTACGCCATTCTGTCTCCCTATCTCTCCGCCTTTGTGTCGCTCTCTCTGCCTCTGTTTTTTTCCT
>NC_061836.1:27056099-27061099 GCF_019202785.1 Penaeus chinensis
CGCCCGGCCCTGGGACCCCAAACGCGACTCGTACCCCTTCCTCTTACTCCTCCCCTTAATCCCCTTTCATCATCTTCTCTTTCTCCCTTTTCTTCGTCATCTTCTTCTTCTTTTTCTTCATCATTATCTCCTTCTTATCCTTCTCCTTTTTGAATTCCTCTACTTTGTTTCATCTCCTCATCATTTTCACATTACCCCTACACTTTCTCTCTTTCATATACCTATTCTCTATGTTCATCTATTTCATACATTTTCTTCCGTTGAATTCGTATTCGTTTCTCTATCCTCGTCCACAATCACCTTTCCTCATCCACCTTGACTCAACCTCATCCACCCACAAAATCATCCGCCTCACTCCACCAGTCACTCCAGCAAGGCAGGTGACCAGCCCTAATGTGGAGGAAGGGGAAGGGGAGTGGAGAGAGGGAGAGGGAAAGAGAGAGGGAGAGGGAGAGGGTAGAGGAGAGAGGGAGGAGGAAGTGGAGGAGAGAGGGAGGAGGAAGAGAAGAGAGGAAGAGAGGAAGAGAGAAGAGGAGAAGAGGTGAAGAAGAGGAGAGAGGAGAGGAGGAAGAGAGAGAGAGGAGGAGAGGAGGAGGAGGAGGAGGAGGAGGAGGAGGAGGAGAAGAAGAAGAAGAAGAAAAAGGAGGAGGGCGGGGAAGGGGGGAGGAGGAAGGGGAAGTGCACGGGGGAAGGGTAAAGGGTGAGGATGGGGAGTAGAGAAGGGGAGGGGGAGAGGGAGGGAAGGGGAGGGGGGAGAGGGAGGGAAGGGGAGGGGGGAGAGGGAGGGAAGAGGAGGGGACGGCTGAGCCTATGCTAATGGGTCAAGTTCGCCCTATGCATACGCCTCCCTTTCCCTGCCTTGATGTGGTAACAAAGGAGATAACTGCGACGAATCATTAGAAAAAAAAACAAATGCAAATACAAGAAAGATTATCAAAAAGCAACAACAGCAACAATAACAAGAACAGAAGACAAGAAGATGAAAGAACAACAAAAACAATAAATCTTAAAAGACAGGTAGGCATTACAACCAACAGGAAAAATGAAACAAAACAAAAAAAGAGAGGCAGCCAAACAAGAAAACAACAAAAAATACAACAACGATAACAACAAAAAAACAACAAAAAAACAACAAACAACAACCCGAATAAAACACAATAATAAAAAAAAATACGACAACAACAATACAGACAAAAAAACAATAACAATCCCAACAAACACCACCAACAGCCAGAAAAAGCAACAAAAACAACAGTAGCAACAGCAACAACGGCTTCAGAAATCGAGCCAAGACGCCCCCTCGCGCCACGACCAGCCAGCCAGGACGAGCGGCTCTGCGACTCCTTGGGAGCAAGAGAGAGAGTCACTGGGTGCGTGGGTGGGCGTGCGGGCGTGCTGGTTACGTGATGAGGTGGCATGAGGGAGGAGCGATATCGTGAGGCCAGGTGGACAGGTGTGAGAAGGCGTAATGAGAAAGGTGAGAAACCGTCGTCGGGAATCACTCTGTCACTCACCCTGTGGTGGGAAAGGCGCGTGCATGCGCGGGGGCGGTAAAGGAGGAGATTTGGGAAAAGATAAAATGGAAGAGAGAGAGAGAGAGAGAGAGAGAGAGAGAGAGAGAGAGAGAGAGAGAGAGAGAGAGAGAGAGAGAGAGAGAGAGAGAGAGAGAGAGAGAGAGAGGACACAGAGGGGAGAGGAGGAGATAAGAGGAGAAAAGACAAGGATAACAAACGAAGAAATTGAAGACAAAAGAAGAGAAGAAAAACAAGAGTTGAAGGTAGATAAAAGAATAGAATAGAAGAGAAAGAAAACAAGAGACGAATAGGAAAACAAGATAGGTGACGGGAGAGAAGAGAAGAGAAGAGAAAGAGAGAAGAGAAGAAAAGAGAGGACAAGAGAAAAGAAGGAAGAGAAAAGACAAAAGAAAATATAAGAGAAAAAGAAGGAAAAAGGGACCAAATACACAATAGAATAGAAAAGGTGCAGGCAAAGCGTGCGTGGACAGCATGTTGATGCAGATACTTAAAAACAAAGTAGCCTTTAAAGCATGCATGAAAGGAGAACCTCCTTGCATGCAACTTACCAAACAACATTGTACAGACCGGCATGCCTGACTGCCTCCTCTCATTCACAACACACTTTAGACATACCTGACATACTTCAAGCCTATCGAGTAAAAACACGAATGATTACCTTCGTTTTGCAGTCCCCGAGTTCCCTGGACACTAACCTATCCTAACCTTTGACCTAGTCTAACCTAACCTATCCTGTCCTATCCTACCTACCTAAACTAATGAGAGGGAAGGAGGTAGAAAGGGTGAGGGAAAGGGAGAGGGAGAGGAAGATGGAGAGAAGGAGAGAATGGAAAAGAGAGGGAGAAAAGGCAGAAGAGAGGGAGAGAGGGAGGGAGGGAGGGAGGGAGGGAGGGAGGGAGGGAGAGAGAGGGAGGGAGAGAGAGAGAGAGAGAGAGAGAGAGAGAGAGAGAGAGAGAGAGAGAGAGAGAGAGAGAGAGAGAGAGAGAGAGAGAGAGAGAGAGAGAGAAGAGAGAGAGAGAGAGAGAGAGAGAAGAGAGAGAGAGAGAGAGAGAGAGAGGAGAGAGAGAGAGAGAGAGAGAGAGAGAGAGAGAGAGAGAGAGAGAGAGAGAGAGAGAGAGAGAGAGAGAGAGAGAGTGATACACACAGGAAAAACACATCCATCCAAAAGAACAGTCAGACAACCGGATATAGACGAAGAAACAGCGACAGACACAGCGCCAACGTCAGGAGAGTTAAGTCCAGTGTCAGCACTAGCAATCAATACTTTGTTTTGAGACAAGACACTCAAAGACAGTTAGCGAACCACTCAACCCCACCTGTCTGTCTGTAAGTTACATCCAGTCACATTCCTCATCCCTTAACGGTGGGAAGGGAAGGGCGAAGGAAGGGGGAGGGAAGGGGGAGGGAAGGAGGAAGGAGGGGTGGTGATGATGATGGTAATAATAATGATAATGATAATGATAATGATAATGATGATGATGATGATGATGATAATGGTGATGATGATGATGATAATGGTGATGATAATGAAGATGATGATAATAGTGTTGATAATGATTGTGATGATGATGTCGAAAATAATTATGATAATGATGGTGATGATGATGAAGATAGTAATAACAATGATGCAAACGGAAACGATGATGATGATGATGCCTCAACGAACAAAAAATGCAAAAAAAAAAGTAAAACAGAAATACACACGTAAAAATATACGACCTGAAGAGACAAACTAAAACCGAAAACCAAGGAGAAAGGCGTCGAAAGCACACGGTAAAATAATTAGACGAAGACTAAAAGAAGCGGATAAGAAGAAGAAAAAAAAAAAAAAGGAAAGGAAAGAGCCATAGAGAAAACGAACGAACAATAAAGGAAAAACAAAACAAAGAGAAACGACAGAGAGAAAAACCACGTCGAAAGAAAGAAATTAATAACAATCCGAGGATGAGAGATGGAAAGAAAAACGAATGGGATAAAGGACAAAGGATAAGACGGAGAGGATTGGGGAAAGGGGAGGGTGGGAGGAGAAGGGAAGGGGAAAGGGTAGGGGGAAAGTTGAAGGGGAAGGGGGAGAGAGAGGGAAGGGGAGGGCAGGGAAGGGAAGGGAAGGGGAGGGGAAGGGGGAAGGGGGGAGAGGGAAGGGGAACGGGAGTGAAGGGGAGGGGAAGGGGGAAAGGGAATGAAGGGGAGGGGAAGGAGGAAAAGAGAAGGAGAAAGGGAATGAAGAGGAGGGGAAGGGGGAAGAGGGAAGGGGGAAGAGGGAAGGGGAAAGGGAGTGAAGGGGGGCGGGGGAATCCCTGGGGCGGGCCACTCCTTAGACGCCGCGGTGCCCCATGACGCACTTCCGTCCTTACCCTTTTTACCTGTGCGCGCCAACACTTCGGCAAATTTACGCACACACCTACAGGCAAGCGCAGACTCACACACACACGCATGGACACACATATGTATAAACACTCATAAACAAGTGTATTTGTGTCCATGTACGTTTATATTATAAAAAAAACAACAAAAAAACACAAGAGTTAGTACACAAAAAATACATACATACAGTCAGAGACACACATAAACTCATATGTGTATAAATAAATAAATGAATAAATAAATAAATAAATAAAACACACACACACACACACGCACACAAAAAACCACATACACACACATACCAACATACATACACTCCCACGAACACAAACATACACACCTCAACAAACAGACAGTCAATAATAAGTAAACAAACGAGCAGAATGAAGGATGGATGGAAACGTAAGGGCAAAACAAACAGTAAAAAAGGACTAATCAAAGGGGAAGGTGCCAAAAGGTGGTAAAGGAGGAGGACGGAGAGAAGGAGAAGAACATAAAAGAAGTGAATAAAGTCGATGGGTGATCTAGGGATTAGAATAAAAAGAAGAAAAGGGAGATGAAGAGGAAGAAGGGGGGGAAGGAGAAGAAGGAGGAGGAGAAGGAGGAGGAGGAGGAGGAGGAGGAGGAGGAGGAGGAGGAGGAGGAGGGGGGGAGGAGAAGGAGAAGAAGGAGTAGGAGGAGGAGGAGGAGGAGGAGGAGAGGAGGAGAAGGAGAAGGAGAGAGGAGGAGGAGGAGGAGTAGGAGGAGTAGGAGGAGGAGGAGGAGAGGAGGAGGTAGAGGAGGAGGAGAGAAGGAGGAGTAGGAGAGGAGGAGGAGAGGAGGAGGAGGAGGAGGAGGAGAGAGGAGGAGGAGGAGGAGGAGGAGGAGGAGGAGGAGGAGGAGGAGGAGGAGGAGGAGGAGGAGGAGGAGGAGGAGGAGGAAGCGGCAAAGGGCGATGTTTGGACAGGCACACCGCGAAGAGGCAGCTGGAGAAGCAGTTATCACCGCAGCAGCAGCAGCAGCGGTGGCACCCGCGAAGGCCACAGTGCCAAGAGGGCCCGCCGGAGAGGGGGCGAAGAGGGGGAGGCAGACACAAAAAGGGGAAGAAAGAGAATCCAAAAA
>NC_061836.1:27063449-27068449 GCF_019202785.1 Penaeus chinensis
AAAACCCAGAAGAATGGCACATCACAAAAAAAAAGAAGGAAAATAACAAACCAGAAAATGAAGATTAATGGTACATCACAAAAACGTAAAGGAATGTCAAACCACACACACCACAAAAAAAAGAAAAACGAGTGAATAAACCTCAAAACACAAGGAGAGGAATGATACAACACAAAATATGGAGGAAGAGAAAAATCACAAACTAATTACAAAAAAAGTTAACAAATAAAAAAAACAACAGAGTAGATGCGACAAAAGGAAAGGAGAGGACGAGAGGACGAGAGGGAGAAAAGAACAAGGTCACAGCATCCCGCCTGCAGAGTGACGCAGGTGAGGCTGCACTGTATCACAGGTAAGTGGATGACGAGTAAATACAAAGTGGGTGACTGAAGGAAACAAAAACAAAGCTAAAGAAAATAACAATATTAAATATGATAATAACAACAGTAGCAGTAAAACGCTTCAGAAAACACGAGTAGAAAATTATGTTATCAAATATAATAACGCCAAAGAACAGGCATATCTGTAAAAAAAGAAAACTCTTAATATAAGCTATCTATTTTTTCCTTCGTGAATCCTACATCAAGTTAAAATATCCAAGTCACACGGGTCAAATGTCAAGGAATTCCACATACGTCGGGACGCATTACCACCCTCTATCACCACTCCTTCATCCCCCCCCCCCACCCACCCGACACACGCCCACCTACGCCCACATCCTCTGGGGACGATTTCGCGGAGGGCGGCGCGGCGACAGCGGGTTTCCGTTCGCCGCCGCTCGTTCCCTCGGCGACGTATACTTCTCTGACAAAACTGCATACACACATACACACATACACACATACACACACACACACACACACACACACACACACACACACACACACACACACACACACACACACACACACACACACACACACACACACACACACACACACACATACATACACATATACACACATACACACATGCACACATGCACACATACACACATACACACAAACACACAAACACACAAACAAACAAACAAACAAACAAACAAACAAACACACACACACACACACACACACACACACACACACACACACACACACTATCTTACACATCAACACACACATACAAGGCGAGTTGTGGCTTGAGGCTGAGGTTACCTCTCCCCCTCCTTCCCCTCGCCCCCGTTTGGCCCTTTCCCCCCCGGCCTTCCCCTTGGACACGGTACACTGCCAGGTCACGTGATACTGTAGTACTCGCTCCGTCCACGTGAGAGTCGCTGTACGAGTCTGGCGTTCGCAGGACACTCGCACTCATCACAACACTCACGCCCGCACTCACCCGCGTCCTCCATGAATAAACATACGCACATTTCTGCGACAAGCACAGGAAATGTCGTAAGCTATCAACGCTTTTTAAGGTCGGTTCATTATGACCACATAAACACTTGGTGTCCTCAGGTGCTGTGGTAAGATCCTGAATTTGGACGCAATCATCCTGCGTTTTTTTTTTCTCTCTCTCTTATTTTCTTTTTACATTACTGCGTTACTCCATGTACGAAGAAAAACTATGTTTAAAGATGAGTAAAAGTAAAAAAGTCGACAGTTTAGGGAACAAACTAAGGCATAAAACAAAAGCTTTCTAAATCTATATAGAAATCCAAAAACTTTATGGGAACACGCAGGCGCACACTAATCTAAAAGGCATCATAATATCACGTAAGGTTCGAAAAAGTTTTAAGCCTGAAGCCCTACGAGTAAAGAAAAAGGCGCAAAAAGCATATGGATTAAAAATCATTTTACCATCACAGCCGTTCAAGGATGCATAAATGACAGGTTGTTAACAAAGGGAACAATAGTACACACAATGACTAGCGCGATGCCCGATACAAAAAACGCGAGAAAAAATCGAAGCGCAGCTGACAAAGAAATCCAAGATGTCCGAGCAGTCTGCCCGATCTGCGTAATGCGTAATGAATACGGATGTGCAGACGTTTATTTAGCAGCATTAAACAAGACAATTTACTCTGTGAGAGCGCGAGTGACTATCACACAAAGCCCCGGGCGCCTCAAGCACACAAACGAGCGGCTCGAGTGCAAGCACAAGGCTCGGGTCCCACAAGACCGACCTGGAGGAACAGATGATGGACTCTTAGCGATGGTCCTGGAGGCGGGGATGGACCTTGGCCGCCTCTTCGCCGCCCCGACGTCTGGAGGCCTGGCCGTAGTGGCGGAGGGGGGCGTGGCTGAAGTGGCAGTGGGAGGCGTGGCTGTGGCGGAGGGGGGGGTCCTGACTGGTCTCGCTTTCGCGACCCCGCTCACTCCACGCGCTGCGGCCGCGCCAATGGGGACGCTGCTCGTCTTTTTCTTCGTGGTGTCCGCGACGGCCTTCTTCGGGGCAGGCGCTGTTCCCCACGCCCGTCCCGCGACGCCCTTGCTGCCGCTCTCCTCATGGCTGGAGGGAATTCTCCCACGGGAATGCGTGGTCCTTCCTCGTTCTCCGACTCCTTCTGAAGGCGCAGATGTCTTTTTGACAGGAGGGGTGACGCTGGCTCTCCTGGGCGAGGGGGTGACAGAAGTCTTATTAGCAGGAGTGGGACGGGCCCTCCCCTGGGGGGTAGGGCGCGGAGGCGGGGTCGAGGACGATTTCTTCTTGTCGCGTTCTGGAAGGTTTCTTCGGGTGCTGCCTGCAGCGGTTCTCTCTCTAGCGCCTGGAGTGACCCTAGTGCTGGTTCCTGACGAAAGCAAAGAACGCGACGGAGCGGCGGCGGTGGAGGGCGCGACCGGCCCGACTTTCTTACTTCTGGGGGAGGCCGCACACGCTCCTCTCCCTTGGTTTCTTTTCTTTCCTTTCTCTCCGTCTTCCTTTTCGCAATCGACAGTTGCTACAGCTTCTCCTTCCTCTCTCCCGCATTTTTCTCCACCTTCTTTTGTTCCTTCCTCTCCCCCTCCTTCTCCTCCCTCTCCATCGCCTTCTTCTCCAGCCAAGGGTAAACTGATGATATCATCCTGCGCCCTCCTGTCTCCCCCGCAGGAGGAAGGGGAGGAGAGGGACGGGGAGGCGGTGGAGGACCCCGGGGTGCTGGCGGTATTGCTGTTCCCCCCCACGCCCACCTCCACACCCCCCTTCCCCGTGCTGCTGATGATAATATTGTTATTGTTGTTGTTGGTGTTGATGTTGTTATGTTTCCTTTCCACGCCCATCGTGAGAATGCGGGCGTCGCCTGGAGCCGCTGATAGGAGGAACAGGAAGGTGGACGACCTGGCGTGTGTTCAGACGTCGGGCGCTTCTGTACGGCGAGGGGTGAAGAAAGGGACAGTAGAGTGACGGCAAATCGCTCGCCCACACGCTTGTTTATCGTGCAAACTTTCGCTTCGCTCGAGTCCATTGCCTGAACGCCCCGGGAATACGTGTGCGCTGCAAGACGTCCCTTGCTACCTCGCCGCCGTCCCTGCAACACCGCCGCCGTCGCAGAGAGGTAACGTGAGATAGGCCTCTAGTCCTCCTGTTACCACCTGCGCCTGCGGTAACGCCTTCCTCCTCTCCCATCTCCCCCCCCCCCCCTCCTGCTCACCTCACCTCCCTCTACACACACCAAAGGATCCACCCTCTCCCTCTCTCTTGCCCCCCTTTCTCCCTCGATCTCTTTCTCTTATCTTTCTTTCTTTCTCTTCATATGAATCTTCACCTTCACCTCTTTCTCCAATCATTTCTCCTTCGCTCTCTCTCTCCCCCCCCCCCTTCTCTCTCTCCTTCTAATTCCTCTTTTTTTCTCTCCTTCTCTTCTGTCCCTTAATCTATTCAAATGTAGTTAATGTAAAATGAAAGTTTTTTTCCTTCCAGCTGAAGAGTTATTACGGGTTCGCCTTACACACTTGGCGAACTTGGGCGTCTGACGTTTTTATGCCCCGGTGGCCGTCGAAGAACTGGAGGCAGGAAGAAGGAAAGAAGAGAAAAGGAAGGGAGAGACAGAGTACGTTAATATATAAACATTCCCATCCCTCTCACCCTTCTCCTCTTTCTCTGTCTCTCTTTTTCTCTCGGTCTGACAGACATGGTACAGAGTGTGAGAGAGCAGAGGGAAAGAGATTTGATGATGATGATGAGATGTATGAGGAGATGGGGAGAGAGTGGACGGGGAAGGGGAGGAGGAGAGGGGAAGTTAAGGAGGAGAGGATAGGGAAAAAGCGAGAGGTTTGGGGGTAGTGAGAGGAGAAAGAGAGAGTGGGATGAGGAGAAGGAAGGAGTGAGTGGAGAGATGAGGGGGGGATGATGGGAGAGGAGGAGAAGATGTGGAGAGAGAGAAGAGAAAGAGGGAGAAGAGAGTGATGAGAGAGAGGATGGGTGAGAGAGGAGAGAGGAGAGGAGGAGGGGGGAGGAGAGATGAGGGGAGAGTGAGGAGAGAGGAGAGAGAGAGAGAGAGGAGAGAGAGTGGAGGTGAGAGGAAGAGAGAGGAGAGAGGAGAGGAAGAGAGCGGAGAAGAGTGGGAGAGAAGAGGATTAGGAGAAGAGAAGAGATAGAGGGGATGAGAGATAGAGAGAGAGAGAGAGAGAGAGAGAGAGAGAGAGAGAGAGAGAGAGAGAGAGAGAGAGAAAGAGAGAGAGAGAGAGAGAGAGAGAGAGAGAGAGAGAGAGAGAGAGAGAGAGAGAGAGAGAGAGAGAGAGAGAGAGAGAGAGAGAGAGAGAGAGAGAGAGAGAGAGAGAGAGAGAGAGAGAGAGAGAGAGAAGAGAGAGAGAGAGAGAGAGAGAGAGAGAGAGAGAGAGAGAGAGAGAGAGAGAGAGAGAGAGAGAGAGAGAGAGAGAGAGAGAGAGAGAGAGAGAGAGACAGAGAGAGACAGAGAGAGAGAGAGAGAGAGAGAGAGAGAGAGAGAGAGAGAGAGAGAGAGAGAGAGAGAGAGAGAAGAGAAGAAGAGAAAGAGAGCGAAAAAAATAACAGAAAGAAAGAAAAATAACCAGCTCTTTCACACAAAAAAAAAAAATAATAATAAAAAAAAATAACTTTAAAAA
>NC_061836.1:27073449-27075949 GCF_019202785.1 Penaeus chinensis
GTGTGATGCTCACTCAATGCCTCGGTGTGCCACATCCTTGTTTATGCCCCTATGTCGTTCGTACCTCGTTCCCTCAGGCCCTGTGGATGCCCCATTCTATACCCCCTCCATCACGGTCGGGCGCCCTCCACGCCATGCCCTGGTGCGGTTGATGCCCCGGACCTGCACTCGCGACAGGTTCCACCGCTACACTGATTCTTGCCGCCGTGCACTCTCCCGGTACTGTTAGCGCTCGCTCGCTCTCTCTCTCTCTCTCTCTCTCTCTCTCTCTCTCTCTCTCTCTCTCTCTCTCTCTCTCTCTCTCTCTCTCTCTCTCTCTCTCTCTCTCTCTCTTTCTATCTCTCTCTCTCTCTTTCTATCTCTCTCTCTCTCTCTCTCTCTCTCTCTCTCTCTCTCTCTCTCTCTCTCTCTCTCTCTCTCTCTCTCTCTCTCTCTCTCTCTCTCTCTCTCTTATTCTAATCTACTCTCTCTCTCTTCTTTTAATCTCCTCTCTCTGTCCCATTCTCCTCCTCCCTTCCTCTCTTTCTCTCTCCCTCTGTCTCCCTCTCCCTTTCCTTCTCCTCCTCTCTCCTTCAGTCTCCCCCTCCCTCTCCCCTTCCTCCTCTCTCCCACATTCTACCTGCCTTTCCTGTTTCTTCTCTCTCGTCTCCCGAAACACGTTATTTCCACCTTCGTTCCACCTATTCTTTCCCATTTTCCATTCTGCTTTCTAACCCCTTTTACCCCCTGTCCTCTTTACCCAGAAATGCCTGGCGGTTCACGGGCTTGCAGCGCACAGATTTCTTTCCCTCTATTTCACTTAACTTCCCTTTCAAGGATTTTTTTTTTTTATCAAGTTTTCCACGACAATCGTCTTGGCAAGTTCAAGCGGGTGTTCACTCATTTTTGATGCAATATCAGCTCTGGCAAGGTTTATTTATATACGCTGATTTTTCTTATTATCTATCTATTTATTTTCTTACTAATTTATTATCTTTATCACAGGAGTCGTTTTCTGGAAGCTCTTTTGTAACGGCAAAAACAACCAGTACCTTGGCCGATCTAAACACACTTGGCAAAACACCTTTTCTCTTTCTCTCTCTCTCTTGGCTGGGCATCCCCAAGCCCGGAATGCCCGCTATGCCCGACTCATTATGCACTGCACTACTGCACACGCACGCATACACACGCGCGCGAGGTCACAGTGTCTTGCGTGTGTGCGTGCGTGAGTGCGGAGACGACACGCACATTCCTTGTCCCGTTTAGATTTGCGCACACAAACACTCCTTCATTGTGACATATGCGTTTGTTTCTCCCGGAATCCCCTTAGTCAACCCGCTTTCCTTCGCACACCATGACGGACGAATTTGCATGTGCGTGTGTGTAACACCGTCCGTACACAAACACACACATCCATCCGTGCACACAGGCCCCACACACGTATGCGCCGCTCTCGCGCTCACCACACTCCTTCCCCGACACTCACACAACAAACACTGAGCCAACACGCTCCACGCAGAGGGTTATCATGCTGGCGGTGTGTGTGTGTGTGTGTGTCTGTGTGTGTGTGTGCGTGTGTGTGGCGGTTGGGAAGGTGGAGGTCGCTGCGGTGCGGGTGGATGGGCTCATAAGTGCTGACTAGATTACAGTTGTAATTTAAATGACGATGATATAATTAAAACATAATGAAAAGACAAAACGCAAAGTAGTTTTTTTTTCATATTACGTGCTATTAAGGGACCTTCCTTGTCTATTGTTTTCGATGTAATTAAGACAAAGACAGACGCTGTTTTAATTATGTATTGTTGTTGTCCAAGTTAATATATGTCAAGCTCTTAAACGCATACATTACTCGCTTGACGGAATACTAAATATATAATACGATACAATGAAGTATATACATGCACGGTATTATGTTAACAATTAAGAGAAACCGTTAAAAATCGGAGTAAATAAAACATTTCATATATATAATTCGTATCTTCTCACAGGAACAAACGATGTCATACACGTGTGTGTTCAACAGGTGTCTGGGTCACATAAATCATTATTTTTATATAACTTACACACGCGTATACACATCACATATATATATATATATATATATGCACAAACACGCGGATATGCAAAATACACGTATATAAAGGAAAAAGGTGTTATTGCTGAGCAAACGCAAATATAATAAAATGAATCTGTTATACAACCACACATTTCAGCAAACATGTAGAAATATCCTAATTCACACACAAACACACACACACACACACACACACACACACACACACACACACACACACACACGCATAACCCGAGTTTCCTCAACTGGAAAATCTCCCCCCCCCCCCCGTCACCTCCAGCCCCCCCCCCCCCCCCCACTTGGCCTCACTAACACTGCAACGGCCCCCTCTCTCCCAGCACTCCCTCCCCCCCACCCCCCCTCCCCAATGGCCGGCCGAACCATGCTACGACATCGCTGTTTGGTACTGGACAGACAACGAAACAAATACAAACAACGCAACAA
>NC_061836.1:27083449-27090949 GCF_019202785.1 Penaeus chinensis
CATCTGCTACGAGCTGCTTGAATATGAGTCACGCGTCACAATAACTTTTGCTTCAGTTTCCCCCATTTCGATAGCAGCCTAAATTATCAAAATGACGTCTTATCAACCCTACCTGCCACGTAACTTTTATCACCACAGACACGTAATCAAGCCAATTCGGCGCATCACACAACAACACCACATAATCTGTATCCAATTCAACATACCACGCAGTATCACCGCATACAAGCACAGCACGCAGCCCACCCAATCCACCCAATCCAATGCACCACAGCTACTCAATCCAACACACGCACGAACAGTCGCACATGCACACAAACACACGCACGCAACCACACACACACACACACTTTATCTCTCTCTCTCTCTCTCTCTCTCTCTCTCTCTCTCTCTCTCTCTCTCTCTCTCTCTCTCTCTCTCTCTCTCTCTCTCTCTCTCTCTCACCCCCACACACAACCACCCAATCCAGCCCCCCCCCCCCCTGTCATTAGCAGCACCAGCGCGGGAGATAACAAGAGCGCGCATTCATCGACGGCAGCCAGCACGCTCTCCCCAACGGCGGAAACTGTCTCAATGTTATCAAGGCGTGTGTGTGGGACGTCTGGGCCTCTCGCAAAACACCCACGGACGCTGATATTCCACAGCCGACGTCTTCGCTTCCCGTCCTCTGTCCACGCGGCGTTGAGGACGTCGATCGGTCTGTTTAGGTCCTAGGATGGGGATGGGGATGGGGAAAGGGGATGGGAAAGGGGATGGGGATGGGGATGGGGATGGGGATGGGGATGGGGATGGGGATGGGGATGGGGATGGGGATGGGGAAGGGGAAGGGGAAGGGGAAGGGGAAGGGGAAGGGGAAGGGGAAGGGGATGGGGATGGGGACGGGGACGGGGGAAGGGGGTGGTAGGGTTCGGGGCGTTGATTCTCTCTTCGATGTCTTTGGTTCTTGTTTGTGTGCGTCTTATTTTTAGATGATTTTTCTTGAACGTTCTCTTTGTCTTTGTGTCGTTCTTTCGTCAAGTCTCCTTTTCTCCTTTCTCAGTAATTCCTTTGTATTTTTTTTTTCTCTCGATCGTCTAATTTGATTTGTAACCCTCTTGTATTTCTTTCTTTCTCTCTTTTGTCTCCTTTCTTCCGCCTCGTTCTCTCTTTATTTACTCCTTCAGCGAGAGAGAGAGAGAGAGAGAGAGAGAGAGAGAGAGAGAGAGAGAGAGAGAGAGAGAGAGAGAGAGAGAGAGAGAGAGAGAGAGAGAGAGAGAGAGAGAGAGAGAGAGAGAATGGATGAAAGAGAGAGACAGAATGAAAGACAGAGAAAGAATGAAAGAGACAGACAAAATGAAAGAGAGAAACAAAATGAAAGAGAGAAACAGCAAGACAGAGAACGAAGCAAAGCAAGAGAGAGCGAAAAAAAGGAAAGAAAACGAGACACGTGATAACTCCAGCCTTCCATCCCGTCACTTAATACAAGGCCCATTCACTGTCCCGACCACACGCACCGCCTCTCTACGCCACATCCACAGCCACTAGTTTGTAACCGTACCTTTATGGCGATACAGGTGTGTGTGCCCCTCTCGCGTCTCCTCTCCCTAGACTCCTCCCTCTACTTCTCTCTCTGGCCTTTCATGTGTTTTCTTTTCTCTCCTCTTCTGCTCCTCATTGGCTCTATATTAATTCCTCTTCTGTTCCTCATTGGCTCTTGATTCATCCCTCTTGTGCTTCTCATTGATTCTCTATTCTCCTCATTTCTGTCTCTCGTTCGTTCACGATTTTCCTCTCCTCTGCCCCTCATTCGCTCTGTATTTTCTCCCTTCGCTTCTCATTCGCTCTATATTCCCTCCTACTTCTCTTTCGCTCTATATTCTCTCTTCTCGCTTCTCATTCGCCCTATAATCCCCCCGCCCCCCCAACCTTTAACTTTCCATTTCCCCTACATTCTCCCTCCTTTTGCGTCTCCTTCCTTCTCTTTCGTACATCTCCTCCGCCTCCCCGCCTCCTCCCTCTCTCACCGGCGCCGTTTGTATCCATCTTCATCTCGCCACTTCCGCTGGACGCTATTTGCACTGGGTTCTCCGCCTTCCTCCGTCGGCCGCCGGTCTATTGACATTCCCTGCCGCTGCCAAGAGGTCCATCTCCCCCCCCCCACCCCCACCTAGCTCAAAACTTTCTTTTCCTTCCCTCCTTCCTCCCTTACTATTTTTCCTCCTCCTTACGTTCTTGTTTCTTTTAGATACTTCAATATTTCATTCTATCGGATCTTTACATAAGCTACATATTTCCCCCCGTTTATTTGCCTTAGATATGCACTGCCGCTCCGTTTATCAGCAGAGCCAATATCCAGTTACAGTTATCTGAACAAACAATATTAAACTCCTCCCTCTTCTTTGCAATATATGTTGAACCTCTCTTTTTCGCCCAAAATCCATCCTTCATTTTGCCTCTTTCTTGCCTACTTATCTTTTTCCTACTCCATCTACTTCATCCTTTTTTTCTCTTCCTTTCTTGTTCTACTCCTTTTGTATTCCGTTCTTCCTTTTTTTCTCTTCCTTTCTTGTTTTACTCCTTTTGTATTCCGTTCTTCCTTTTTTTCTCTTCCTTTCTTGTTCTACTCCTTTTGTATTCCGTTCTTCCTTTTTTTCTCTTCCTTTCTTGTTTTACTCCTTTTGTATTCCGTTCTTCCTTTTTTTCTCTTCCTTTCTTGTTCTACTCCTTTTGTATTCCGTTCTTCCTTTTTTTCTCTTCTCTTCCCTTTCTCCCTCCTTCGTAACACGTGTCTAAACTAACGACGTCTTTATCTTCGGTTCCTCAGTCTCATCTCCTCCGCCTCCTTATCGCTGACTGCAAGCGGGACGCCAAACACCCTTTTCCCTCCCCCCTTCCCCCCTCCCCCCTCTCCCTCTTGCGACTTTCTTCCACTTGTTGCTTCTCTCCTCTGCCATTGCCTCGCTTTTTCCTCTCCATTCCGTCCTCTTTTCTTTTCTATTCATCGGCTGTTTCTTTTTCCTATAACTCGTTTGAGGGAGTTCTATTATCTTTTCTCTGCATAGAATCATAATGTTTTTTTTTTTCCACGTCTCTCTCTCTCTCTCTCTCTCTCTCTCTCTCTCTCTCTCTCTCTCTCTCTCTCTCTCTCTCTCTCTCTCTCTCTCTCTCTCTCTCTCTCTCTTATTGCATCGTCTAGTTCCGTATCTTCTTTTCAATGTTTTCCTATTTTTTTTTATGTTTAGCTTTTTCTCATTTTCTTCCTACTTTATCTCCCTACCCCTCTTAACACTATTTATCAACTATTGTTTTGTTTCTTTAATGCAAGTGCTACCATTTGCATAATCCTTAAGCGTCACCTATATATATAACTAATATACTAATAAATTCTGTATGCAGATGTAATATACAGAGAGGGATCGAAGTCTGCATTGCTGAGCACCATAAAAATAAAAAATCAACTTAAAGATTTATTCAAGCATTCTTTTTATCCCAATTCTGCGATTATTTTCCCACTCATTTCGTTGTCCTTTTCGGCGACGGCAGGATAGTCTTATTCTCTGGACATTCGCCTCGAAATGACTCCCTTTCTCTCTGGACGTTCAGCCTAAGAAGGAACACTAGAGTGCCACTTCTCATTTTCGTTTTCTACCCTTACGTCTGTTCCTAACGCTCTGTGCTACTTCCCTTCGCACGCTCTCCTTCCCTCGCCTATTTATTCCCGGGAAAGGTGAGTTTCTCTTCGGTCGCGGAAATTCTCTCGACAGCCTCAGAGATAAGGGTGAAGGGTAAAAGCTCGAGGGTGAAGGAGAGGTTAAGGTTGTAGTGCCGGTGTGTGACACGTCGGGAGGGAAGGGGCGACCGGCGCTCGTTTTGAGGCTATTGTGGTCAGCAGGGGCGGTGGACGCTGCTAGGGCCACTCAGCGAGCGTAGTAAACATCGCCTACTCCTGCAAAGGGGCCACTCACCGAGGGTAAGGGAGAACCTCATCCCGTCGTTGCTGCAGGAGATCCTTAAAAAAAATAATAATAAAAAAAAAGACAGAAAATAGCCGCCGCAACGCAACTGTTCTTTTCCACAATTTCTGGCAGCCGTTCCCACAAAAGAGCCAACTAAATTTCCAGTTTCATGCCATTATCTCGAACTAATTAAACTAAGAGGTGTCAATTTGCACCTGCTAATTACCATCTCCATTACCCGCGATCTCCCGCTGCCACCGCCGCTACCGCAACCAATCTACACAGAATGCCCCCTATCCATCAAATCACAGATAAATAAGGGCACAAAGAGGGCGGAGCGCAGAAAGGGGCGGGGCATAAAGAAGGGCATGGCACCAAACACAGAAGGAGGGGGAAGGGTACGCGTGGAGGGGGGGAGGGGAAAAGGAGGAGAGAGGGGGACAGGACGCTGCTCACTCGACGTTTAATTGAGTCTAGTCGAGGCATTTATTACTGGCAGTTTGACAATGGCGGCAGTGGTGAGAGAGGGGGGTGGGGGAAGGGGAACTGAGGATGAGGGGGGGGAAGGGGTGGCGAAGGGGTGTCGCTAGTGCGCCGCACATGTGTCTATGTCATAGCTATTTCTCTCCCGTTGTCGAATAGGCGTTCTGTATGACTGCACGGCTGTCCCTTGCCACAACTGCGCGGAGACAGGTGAAAGCCAACATGCCTCGAGCCAGAGAAGCCGTAACGACGACCCTGGACCACGATGACCACCGACACAACTCTACGGGAACACCGCGTCTCACTACACGATTTGGTATATAAACTTACTTAAACTGAATTTTCCTCGGAATTCTACAAATATTCTGCGCTATACTTAACATACCCCTTTGTTATAACAGAACCACTGTAATCAAAGCACACAAACAAGCACATTCATAGACAAGCAAACAAACTTGCTCAGGGCTTGGGAGCATGACAGGCCGAAACGGACACGTAATTACCGCATCCAATTAGAAGATATGAAAGACGCAGTTCATTATCTTCCTTTTACCTATTAGGAAGTGAACCTGATTTACGCCCGATCCTCAAATGCAATAAAGGTTATACGATTAACGCTGACCGAAGAGATAGTCGAATGATGATAAGAGTAAATCATATAAATGGAAGTCCCTTAGATTGATGAGATTCTGCTGAAAATCATTTTTTTCTAATGGGAATCATCCAGCTTAAATATCAAGAGCCACAATAAGCCAGGAACTACGCCTTCCACCCCGACAGGTCACACACGAGAAGCACAAACACACGAACCGCAAAAAACACGACAAAGGCCTTTCCCTTCCCGGTTTCCTCTACGCCAATGGTACTTCACTGGCGGTCCATTATGGCATTATTTCGGGTCCACAAGAAATGCTCTATATTTGGCACTGAGCTGCCAATCGATGTAGAAATTCGAATCAAGTGCCAAATACATCTAGTCATATTTTTACCATATGCATGAACTTAAATGTCGACTTTCATGCTAGATGGACAATATCTCCAAACAGGGCAATGGCCTTGCAGTGGAAAGCAATAACTGTTATATATTACCAATCACAATTCTAAGTACTAAAATACGTTTAATGAGAGGCGAATCTAAAAGGAATGATTGTACGAAAATGAAAAAAAAAATCATAAGTGTTAACCACATCCACTTACACAATCTCAAAATTCTGCTAATTACCCAATACAATCTCTCAGAATCCTGTTAGCAACACATCAATTTTACGCCAAAATGGTTCTGTCAACTTTTTTACCAATTGCTCAATAAGGAGATTGCAAACGACTCGGCAGGAGGTCCGCGGTCCGAAACGAGTTGCGAACCGCTGGTTTACACTCGCTTCCCTCTCACTCGTCTTTCTCATCATTATCACTTCTTTACTGTGTTTTTCATCTTTATTCCGATTGCCCCGCCATCCGTGTGCCTTTCTCACGGCAGAACAAATACTGTTCACGTAAGGTAAATATGTTCTTCATATTCTACTCTTGCGCAGATTGAGCCTCCTCCTCTCTCTCGCTTCAATATGAATATTCTATGCCCTCAAATTCCTTTCGTGTATCTTTTCCCTTTCTGACTCCCCCCCATCCCTCCTTCTTCTCCCCCCCCTCTCTCTCTCTCTCTCTCTCTCTCTCTCTCTCTCTCTCTCTCTCTCTCTCTCTCTCTCTCTCTCTCTCTCTCTCTCTCTCTCTCTCTCTCTCTCTCTCTCTCTCTCTCTCTCTCTCTCTCTCTCCGTGGGAATTTTCAGAGGCAAGATAATATTTTCATGATGATCGACCCTTTTTCCTTATCATTTTATCTACTTATCGGTCCTTCATATACCTGCCTGTCTGAATATCTTCCGGCTAGTAAGGTATTTATCTTCCTGTGGGTTTTCCGTCTATCTGATGGAAAAATTTCGAGCCCTTGGCGCACATTACCTCACTCTCACTCTCACTCTCACTCTCACTCTCACTTTCACTCCCACTCTCACTCACTCTCACTCTCTCTCTTTAGCATTCTTTCTATTTTGGCTTCTCTCCCTTTAACACTCTTCCATACACATATCATCTCTTTCTCACGACTTTCTCATACTTTGCACAAGAGCTGACTGATAACAACCCCCTAAATGAAATAAGAAAATACAGAATTTCAGTAGTACTACTTCCACATTTCAAGAGTAAAAGGAGAGTGTATTTCGGCAGTAAAATTCCACATCTACATTACAGGTACGCAGACAATGCCAAGATCAGTAAACGCGAAAATAATAACCTGGAAAAAATATAACCCAGGAAAATGTACGAAAAAAAAAATCAAACAGACAGATCTAGAAGGAATAAAAATATATAATATTATATACAGCAGAATACATAAAAAAAAACATAGATGTGTATATGTATGTATGTATGTATAAATATAAAAATTGCATATATATATATATATATATATATATATATATATATTTACATACACATACATACATACATATATGGATGAAATAGAAATATAATCGTGCTAATGATTAAAAAATGTAAAGGGAAAAAAGTGCCACTCAAAATATAAACAATTAATGGGAAACATCAGATCCAAATATAACCCGATAGAAAGAGAAAAAGAGAGACAGACTGAGATAAGTAAGTAGAGAGATAGAGACAGATATATACATATAGAGAGAGGAAGAGTGAGAGAGAGAGAGAGAGAGAGAGAGAGAGAGAGAGAGAGAGAGAGAGAGAGAGAGAGAGAGAGAGAGAGAGAGAGAGAGAGAGAGAGAGAGAGACAGAGGCATAGAGAGAGGGGGGGGGGGGGCAAATAGAAAGGAAAAGAGTATTAAAAGGGAAAAGGTTTATTGGAAGTGGATGAAAAGAGGAGGAAGAGGAAGAGGAGGAAGAGGAAGAGGAGGAAGAGGAAGAGGAGGAAGAGGAAGAGGAAGAGGAAGAGGAAGAGGAAGAGGAGGAGGAGGAGGAGGAGGAGGAGGAGGAGGAGGAGGAGGAGGAGGAGGAGGAGGAAGAGAAAGAGTGGGAGGTGGAGAGGGAAAGCTGGAGAAGAAATGTTTGCGACATATGAAGA
>NC_061836.1:27098449-27103449 GCF_019202785.1 Penaeus chinensis
CAAAATGACGAGAGAACTGAAAAGGGAATTCCAAGTTAATTTCGTTAATTTAGTCGTTGGCTGGATAACTTGGCATTCTGCTGGTGATCTTGGCTGCTCCGAATGTGTTAGAATGAAGTTTTAATGACAAGTGATATTTAAAGTGTGGCCTGCAGCCCTCACACCGACGATCTGGGCCCTAGATAAGACAGATCTGAAAATACCCGACTGTCCATATATGCACCACTGTAAACCAACTAGGTATATTACCATACAAGGATATTTTTCTTTTTCTTTTTTGCTTACGTGAATATAATAGGCATACATCCAAATTTAAGCTACGTACATCAGACTGTCTGCTGTTGATTAGGACACTGCGCAATTGTCGTGTGCCTAAACGCGCGTGATCGGATGGGTAACTGTCCACCACAAAAATAAAGGTCTATGATTGGAAAGCGAGCTTGTGAAGCATCATGTTCAACTTTGTCCGAGTTTCTCTGTACTTTTCCTACTTATATTCTATTGCTCCTTACTTCCTTCTTCTAATCACCTCCTTTCCATTCCCCTTTTACATTCAGGCCTCTTTCTTTCACGGCTACATACAACCCTCATATCCTTGAACTTTTCGTTTTCCACATTCCCTCCCCTCGCACTCCCTCCCCACCCGCGCTATCACCCCTCCCCTCATTCACCCCCACTCGAGTGCCTCCTCCCTCCCTGGCCGCGGCACCAGTGCCAGGTAACACCCGGCAGGGTAAATATACACCCCTCCTTGAGACCGACCTCGCCATATGCCCTCATCTGATACAAAGACCACTCATACACACACGCAATACTTACACATACAGACAAATACGTGGTTTTAATTGTATGTTGCAGAGTAATAATCAGCGATAATCTTTTTTTAATGGCTTATCTACGGGGGTGTTGGAGAGCCAGTGTATGACCGCAGTTTAGATAACGTCGGCATAAAAAACAACCAACATTAGGTGTGCTGCGATAAGATATGCGCAGACAAAGACACGAGAAGGGAGAGAGGGAGGAAGGGAGAGGGAGAGAGAGAGGGAGAGAGAGAGGGAGAGAGAGGGGAGAGAGAGGGGGAGAGGGAGAGGAGAGAGAGAGGGAGAGCGAGAGGGAGAGAGGGAGAGAGGGAGAGAGAGAGAGAGAGAGAGAGAGAGAGAGAGAGAGAGAGAGAGAGAGAGAGAGAGAGAGAGAGAGAGAGAGAGAGAGAGAGGAGAGGAGAGAGAGGAGAGAGAGAGGGAGAGAGGGAGAGAGAGAGAGAGGAGAGAGAGAGGAGAGAGAGAGAGAGAGAGAGAGAGAGAGAGAGAGAGAGAGAGAGAGAGAGAGAGAGAGAGAGAGAGAGAGAGGGAGAGAGAGGGAGAGAGAGGGAGAGAGAGGGAGAGAGAGGGGGAGAGGGAGAGAGAGAGGGAGAGAGGGAGAGAGGGAGGGAGGGGTAGGGAGGGAGGGAGGGAGGGAGGGAGGGAGGGTGAGAGAGAGAGAGAGAGGGAGGGAGGGTGAGAGAGAGAGAGAGAGAGAGAGAGAGAGGAGAGAGAGAGAGAGAGAGAGAGAGAGAGAGAGAGAGAGAGAGAGAGAGAGAGAGAAGGGAGGGAGGGAGGAGAGAGGGAGGGAGGAGGAGAGAGGGAGGGAGGGGGAGAGAGGGAGGGAGGGGGAGAGAGGGAGGGAGGGGGAGGGAGGGGGAGAGAGGGAGGGAGGGAGGGAGGGGGAGAGAGGGAGGGGAGAGAGGGAGGGGGAGAGAGGAGAGAGAGAAGAGAGAAAGAGAGAAAGAGAAAGAGAGAGAGAGAGAGAGAGAGAGAGAGAGAGAGAGAGAGAGAGAGAGAGAGAGAGAGAGAGAGAGAGAGAGAGAGAGAGAGAGAGAGAGTCACTGAATTAAATACTAGTGTTCTTGACTATCTTCATTTTCCCTTAGATTTCTCTATTTGTATTTTCCTTTGTGGCTTTATTTTCTAAGCATTAAAATATTCTGAATTCTACAAACACAGCTGTTGCATCTCTTTCCTCAAGTATTCATGTGCTTGCACTCAGTAACCCCTTGCTGCATATACCTCCTAACATATTAGGCACATGTTACGAAGAAATGAACCCTTTAATCAACAATAATTTACTGTTTAGTTCTCAAAGGACAGGCAATATTTAATCAGTTTACTCTTGCATCTTATATCTCTAAAATACCTAACAGATAAGGTTATGTCACTATCTTAAAACGATTCCTTAATAAACAAAATACGCATCAAAACTTAACGTAAAAAAAAAAAAACACACCACAAAAACAAAATATACACCTTTATGACGAGAAAGGATATGCCCTAAGAAAGATACACTAAAATACGTCTCTTATCATTAAATGTAAAAATTGCTCTAGATACTTTTGTTGTAAATAACAAGCTCCTATAAACCGCAACGAATCCTTAGAAGTTGTAATTAACAGTTTATAATTGAAAGCGAGGAAAGTCTGGACAAAATAAAATGACGTGAAAGTTTTCAACCCTGTCTCTAAAGTTTATATAATACTGAACCGACCTGAGCAACTGAACGTGATTTCTGCACTTAAGTTATTTAATTTATCTGAAACCCATTACCCAAAATATACCCAATGCCCAACCCTCATTCTAAGTCCCCGTATGTAGTGCAGAATGTTCTAATCACCCATGGTGTCAAAAAAGGACATTTTCCGGTGTTGAAAATAACCCATCGTAAACAACCTTAAAGTGAACCAGTGTCGAGAGAGAGGAACAGAGCGAGGTGAGGTTGCGGCTGCCTTGGGTCAACTACACTCCTGCAACCAAGGCAGGCATTCGGAAACCCAATTTTATCCAAAATCGGAGCGCACGTTGCCCACGCTCGAGAAAGAATGGCTTCTCCGAGACGAATGGGCCCTCCAGATGCTGAGTCACGCCCCGGGAACGTTCAGGGCAACGTTTGGGAGACAAACATGGCTTGGCTCCGACCGGAACGACCGCCCCGCATATCTCCCGTGCTATCATATTTGGGGTACAGGGAGCACCGGAAGGGGGAGGAGGAGGAGGAAGGTAGGGAGGGGGAGGAGGAGGAGGAGGAGGAGGAGGAAGGTGGGGGGGGAGGAGGAAGACGGTAGGGGGAAGGAGGAGGAGGAGGACGGTAGGGGGAGGAGGAGGAGGAAGGTAGGGGGGAGGAGGAGGAGGAAGGTAGGGGGAGGAGGAGGAGGAGGAAGGTAGGGGAGGAGGAGGAGGAGGAGGAGGAAGGTAGGGGTGGAGGAGGAGGAGAAGGAGGAAGGTAGGGGAGGAGGAGGAGGAGAAGGAGGAGGGTAGGGGGGGAGGAGGGGGGGAGGAGGAGGGGGAGGAAGGTAGGAGGAGGAGGAGGAGGAGGAGGAGGAGGAGGAGGAGGAGGAGGAGGAGGAGGAGGAGGAGGAGGAGGAGGAGGAGGAGGAGGAGGAGGAGGAGGAGGAGGAGGAGGAGGAGGAGGAGGAGGAGGAAGAGGAGGAGGAGCAGGAGCAGGGGATGGCGATGAGGAAGATAATATTTAAAGACGTAAAGGAGTCTCACAAAAAAAAAAAAAACATGAATAATGATAAGAATATTTAAAGAAAAAACACAGTGAAAAGAGGAAGGGGATGGACGAAAATGAGTGAAAAAGATGAAGAAGCGTATAAAAATGAAATCATGGACACCCGGCTCGGAAACCAAATATTTCCAGTCCTTTCTTCTCAAATTATTTCCTCTCTTCTTTCTTTTCCCGTCTTCCTTCTTTTCTCTCCCGTTATCCTATTTTCTCTCTCCCCCCCACTTCCATCATCCCTCTCTCACTCCCCCTCCCTCATTCGTCCAGCTCTCCCTCCCTCTCTAATTCTTCTTCTTCCCTCGGTCTCTCCCTCCCTCTCTTTCCATCCTTTTCCCTTCCCCTTTCTCCCTGCAGTTCCGCTTTTCCTTCTACTCTGCTTCCCTCCTTCCTTCCCCTCTCTCTTTTTATCTTTCGCTTCTTCCTTACTCCCTCTCTCTCTTGCCTTTCTTCCTTTCTTTCTTCCTCTCACTCTCATTATCTCTTTACTCTTTCTTGCCATCTTTCCCTCCTTTCCTCTCTCTCTCGCCCTGTATTTCCCTCCCTTCTTCCTTCCTTCCTCTCTCTCTCCTTTTATCTTTCCCTCTTTCCTTCCTTTCTCTTGCTCTTTCCCACCTTCCTTCCCCTCTCTTAACATCCTTCTTTCCTCTCTCCCTGATTTTTTAACTTCTTCCTGTCTCCCTTTCTCACCATCTTTTTTTTTTCCTTTTTCCTTCTTATCCCTCTTCTTGTCATTCCCTACATCCTTCCTCTCTCGCGTCCTTCATTTGTTCCTTTCCTTCCCAACTTCCCAACTTCCGCTAATTTCCTTTCTTCATACCCCCCTACCCCTCTGCTCATCTCTCTTTTCCTTTTCCTTTTCTCCATAAGTTTAGAAGCGAATAAAAACGTCAATCTCATTAATGCGACGGAAAAATATGACCAAAAAAAAAACAACAACCTTACAAGCGATCCCAAGCCGCCTTTGCAATTTCATCTCCGCTGCAAGTTGAGAGCAACGAAGAAAAAATAGACACAGCAGGGTATAAAGAGGTTTATCAAAGAGAGATGGGAAGACGCCAAAAAGGATGAGAAAGATAAGAAAGGAAGATGGATAATAAAACGAGAAAAAAAAGAAAAGGGAGGTAAATGAGGGAATGGATAAATTGATCAATAAAGGTATAATAGGAGAAAAGTACTGCAAAAAAGACTTCACTATTTATGGCTCTATATCTAGCCCTTTTATTGTTGTTGTTTTTTTGTTTTTTTTATTCACTTAACAACGCCCGTTAAACTGACGTTTTCATAAATCAATTCTAATGATAGTGTGTCATTAAATGAATACACATTACATTACAGTTTCCGTATTACAGCTGCGTCATCAAGGTCTCACTGCCTAGGATGATTTTGTGTAACTTACTAAAGATATTTCCACGACAAATATTCTTTGGCATACATCTCCCTCATAAATATCAAGTAACCAATTAAAA
>NC_061836.1:27108449-27113449 GCF_019202785.1 Penaeus chinensis
CGGCAGTTCGTATGCGCATGGGCGACGGTGGACCAGAGAGGTGCAAAGCGAAGTTGGGGGCCCGTGTGCGCACTGGAGAAGGCGGAAGGGAGGAGGAGCGGACTGGCGGGGGAGGTGCCTCAAGAGGAGGAAGTCGTGAGGCACTATCTTTATGGCTTGCTTGACTGCCTCCATCATGCTGCATTACATGCTCACTCTGATGCAGAACTGCAGTAGCAGCATGCCTTGGTAGGCTGTCATCCCCTGGAGTCTCTGACAGACTTACGTATGAATCACTGCATGCGCTGAGAAGTGATTGATTCTGAAGCTGTTGCACAGATTGTTGCTTAGATTCTGATTCATCAGACTCAGGAGGAAGAAAAGATTGGGGAGACTCGGGCGCACTGCTGGGATCCTCATGAGAGTTTCCCATCACAGTGCTCCATTGGGGCTGTGTTATGCTTAGGCTACGACTACGACACTCTGAGGCAACAACAACCACCTCATCTACAACACGGGGTTGTCTGGAAACTCTCCTTGTGGCTACCTCAAAGATTTTATCAAACACAGGAGCATGTTCCTCTACTACCTTTGGCGAGGCAGGCACTGAGTGTGCCCGCCTGGCCCGGTCATGCACACACTCAGAGGTAACAATCATAGCCTCTACCCTATCTTTACATGTGGCCACCTTGGCTGGACCTCGGGAGAGATCCTCCTCCCCTAGGAGAGTAACCCTCTCAGGGGAGCATGGCCCTGGTACACGGCTACTATACAAGTTAACATTCAAGCAATTATCGTTAGTAGAAGAAATATTGGAAGAGAGAGAAGAATAGGGAGGCTGAGCGTCTCTTAGCGGCAGCTCTATGGCACTACGCCTACGTGTGGAAACCTCTTTACCTTCACTGTTACTCGATTCCAGGGCCATGGACAAACGTATGGCCTTCTCAATGTTGGCTTTGGCACAGATCTTTTCTACAGGCTCAGTGGATTCGTTAACACTCTGTTGGGGCTCGAACACATTCTCATATACTGGTTCTTCACTAATTTTCAAGGGGGTACTAATGTCTGGCTTACTGATGGTGTCTGGCTTAGCAAATACGTCTGGGTCACAAACTACATCTGGCTTATCATTATCAACATTTTTCTCAGTCAATGGTGAAGTAGATGGTGGCGTAGACGGGGTTGTAGTCTCTTCGTTGGTCTCAATCTTGGAAAGTGTGGAGATGAGTGCATCCAAATGTGCAATATCCACAGGATCTTGCTTCTGCTGCAGTTCTGTGGGCTTGGGATCAGCCAAGTAGAATGGTTTGGGCTTGCTGTTGAAGATGCTATCCAGGGGCCTGTAGGGTTTCCGCTCTACAACAACAGGTGAGACAGGAGAACTCTGAATGGTCTGGATCTTGACCAGTTTTGGAGCAGTGATGGTTGTGATTGTGGGTGTATCGGAGGTGAAAGAAGCCTCTGCACATTTCCTCTTGGCCTCTATCCATGATGGGGGACCACCTGGTGGAACTCTAGCTTCACGAATAATGGCCTGTCGAATGTCTGGCTGAGACACTGCCCTTGCTGATGACATTTCTGTGAGTGTCTCAGTGCTGGTACTAAGGTTGCTGAGGTTACTTGTACTAAGGTTATCCCACTTGTTGTCTGTCAGGTTTGCACGCTCTAGCCAGCTGGGATTGTGTCTTGGAGATGTAAGACCTGATTCACTATCACCAATAGCATCTTTGTAGCTTTCGAAGAACCTCCCTGCACGACGTGCCTCTTGCTGATGCTTTACTCTCCGAGGTGTTTGCAATTTACCACCTCTGTCTTTTGCAGCACTAGCACCTACAACCTCACGTCCATGGTGCAGATTATGCTCATTTTGCATAGCACGGGCACGGTCAGCTGACATGGATCTAATTGCACGTCGTCTGTGTACTGGGGAATCTGTGTTGGCTTCTGAAAGAAGTTCATCCAGCTCTGAAGTATTAAGCTCTCTGTCCCTTTGTTCTTTTCGCAGGTTCCTGAAAGCTAGGTCATCCATGGTTGTATCTGGCTGTTTCCTAGCAATCATTTTGGGCCTATAGTTATCTTTTCTGCTCACATGCAAGTAGTCACTTGGAGATGACTGTGTGGTGGGTCCCAAAGGTATCCCAAAGGGTGGCTGTGGATCAATAATTTTGATAGCATTTGCTTGTTTGATGTTTCGATAAGATACATCATCATAAACTATGTCTGGTTCACCCTCCAGCATTGGATCTTTAGGAACATTTTTGTCCACATCAGAGGGTGTGGTATGGGCTGGGGAGACCAGCAGATAACTTCCAGTCATCTGCAAGGCTTTCTGTACATCTGGCTGGTTCCGACCGCTCTGTTGGCACCGTCTGAAGTGCATGTCATCAGAATGTTTATCTGGCACTCCTGCTCTTCTCATCCTGGGTGTTCGTGGCCTGCTACTCCTGCCCTTTACAGTGGAGTCAGTCTCAGTAGCTTCACTGGTCGAGTCATTCAAAGTATCTTGTCCATCCTTATTGCTCCTCAACTGCTGATGGACAGTTGGTAGGTCCCTCCTTTCTGCACGATCTAATATGTCATCACTATCCAGCTTGAGGCTATCATAGATCTCTTCTAATTCCTTCAAAGCTTCTTCAAAGTTAGAGCACTTGCTTTTTTCAAGCCTCTCCTTCTCCTTTCTGTACATCTCCTCAAACTCTTTCTGGTATTTGGGTTTGTCCTGAGGGTGTTCACGCTTGTGTTTAATGATGTTGTGCAGTATTTGTTGCTTAGTTATTGACAAGTCTGAAGCAGCAAGTTGGCGATGACCTCGACGTGGAGGCTGAGGTTGCGTCTTAGGGGTGACAGGAGGAGAATCCTTCTCAGCAGACTCCGACTTCTCAAGAACCATAGAAAGAGGCCTGTTCTGAGCCACTGCCTTCTTTTCCCGTGCAAGGCTGCTTTGACTGGAGTCTGAGTCTGGTCCCTTGGGTACAGGACTTGACACATCACTCTGGCCAGAGAGTGAGCTGAGAGACTCTGCTTGCTTTAGAGTAATTGGTGGAGGCCTGGGCTTCTTGGGCAAAATGCTGCCATAGGTCTCCTCAGCTTGTTGGTCTACCCCAAGTGATATGCTGTTGTTAGAGTTGTTCCCATCGATACCTTTTGGACTGTTTGAGCGAGAAGAATCACTCAGTACTTGAGATGGTAAATTCCTTTTGTTCTTGATCTCTTGCTCTTTCTGACGCCACACTGTATTAACCTGCTGGAGCCTTGCACTGTTATCACTCATATATGATGAATAATCTGAAGAAGGTGAAGGAGGAACACTACTAATGGGCACAATCTTGGCATACTGAGGTGACTGATCAGTATAGTATTTTAATTGGTTATTTTGTTGACTCTGGACCACTTGTGGTTGTGACTGGGTATGCTGCTGCAGCTGTTGTAATGGCTGTGCATACTGCTGCTGTTGTTGTGCACGGTAATATTGGTTCTGTGCAATGGGCCGTGGAGGTTGGTCAGTATACCTATACTGAGTGTTTGGGTAACCTGGAGGTGAGGGACGTGCAGGAGCACCACCAGTATTGTACTTGAGCTGAGTCTGCTGCTGTGGAGACAGCTGAAGCTCTGAGAAAGAGCGACGTGTAGGTGCTGTCACCAATGGCGGTGGACCCACTTGTGGACCATTAGGCTTTGGGCCGAGGTAGGCTGGAACTGAGCGGACACTTGGACTGGGACTCGAACCTTTGGTGAAGTTACTTAAACTTGACTGACTGGAGTTTGGACGGTTAGGATCTTGGTTGAGGCTTTCAAATGAGAAGGACATTGGACGCCCATCTGTAGGAGACATTATTCTACTTGGGTCTCGTGGTGGAGGGACAGGAGGAGTCAGGCCAGATCTGTTGCTTGGAATATTGCTAGAAACTGGAGACATTCCTGGAGACTGCATAATGAAAGAGCCTCTATTGATATTACTGTCGTAGGAAGCACTTCTGTGGCTACGTAGGTCACCTTGCATAGGAGTCTCATAATCTTGGAAACTTCTTCTCAAGTGAGGTCCAGATGGTGGAACTAGTGAGACTCCTACGGATTGAGGTTTATTTCTCATGACAACAGCTTCCCTGGTCTCCGATGGCTGACGTGGAATGTGACCTTGGAACTTTGCTTTCATGTGTGGACTAGCTGCAGGACTCACTGACGGTGTCCGCAGAACAACAGATGACTCATATTCACTTGACTCTTGATATACAAGTTTGGCAGACCACCTTGGTTTGTGTGCCTTTTCTGCCTCCTTCTTTTTCTCTTCATTGATTCTGTTACGTTCAGCTTCGTATTCTCTCACCCGCTGGATTTCCTGAATTCTTGCCTGGACAACCTCGCGGTTTCTCCGATCCTTCTCTGTTTCTGTTCGCAATGTCTCCAGCTCCTGTGATTTTCTCCTGAGAAAGCGCTCTGTGCGAGCAGCCCTGGACCTCTTGCTAAGGGAATTGGACTTAGAGAGGCTTGACTCGCTGCCATACATGGAGTGTGATGATACAGAAGCCTTCTCCTCATCAGAACTTGTGTCCTTGATTTTATCCCGCAGTCTCTCCACCCTCGCCTTCAGTGCCTCCCTCCGCTCCTTCTTGCTTATGGTGTCTGTGCTAGAGCTGCGAGCACCCATTCCTCCCCCTGAACAGTAGCCTAATGAGGCATGTGAACCACCTCCAGCCCATGAGCCTAGGCTTACAGGCAGTGAGTCATGAGAGGCTGAGACACCACGACGCCCTTGCTGAGCTAGCGTAATGGGGATTCCCAAAGGCTGTATGTCCAAGCCTCTACTGGTGCCGATCACACTAGCAGGCGTCACTCGAACCATCCTTCGCCCATCTGTAGACATAAAGCTGTTCTCACAGCCCCCATTACCATCCAGCGGCATGACACGCACACCACCTGCACCGCGAGCCACGGGACTGTAGTCTTCTAGTGCAGGGGGTGGTGGTGGGGGAGGGGGAAGAGGCTCCTTCTCCTTCGGCTCCTTTTTCTTACTCTTCCTCCTC
>NC_061836.1:27123449-27138449 GCF_019202785.1 Penaeus chinensis
CGCAAGCTTTACATCCGGCAGATAAATTACATCCCTTCTAAGAACCCACTTACAAAAATATTTTAATCAATGACTATCATATTAACATGTAGTCATGGTAATTTATGAGTGATAATGATGATAATAGCGAAAATGACATTTGTGAAACTGGCGACAGCGATGAAAATGATGGTAACTGCATTTATCCGAAAATAATAATGATGATTAAAATCATGACAAATCCACCGTCCCAGACACCCCCCCCCCCCTCCGATTTCCCCGCCCGTGACTTACATCCTCAATGCGCGAAAAGGACGAAGGCCTGAGTCGCTTGGGCTCCACCCTCCAAGGCGACACGGACGAAGAAGATGGACTCGAGTTGAAGGCCCAGTCTGGCACGCTACCGGAGGACGGGGAGGTGCCAGGCGTCCTCGATGGGGATCTCAGGGGTGATCTGGAGGATGAGGTTGTGCGTCGCAGAGGAGGAGCGCCCGCGGTGGTTGGGGTCACCGGTGCGGTAGCGCTGGCGCCGGAGGACTCTGGGGTGTTGGGTGGGGCGTCATTCCGCGCCAGCCCCCGCTTCACAATCGTCTTCACCTGCGGACGACTCCTTCTTGGCGCCGGGTCGTTGCTGTTTGTTTCCTCACTAATAGTCTGGTTTTGACCTTCTGCCTTAGCCTCACTTGGTGCTTGAGTCGCTTCGGGTTTCGCTGCCTCAGCCGGTCTCTGTGGCGACGTCGGGGTCTTGGCCTTGCTTTTGCCTCTCGTCGAGGCCCAGTTCAAGGCCTGCATGGTCGGCTGGGCGGTCGCGGCGGTCGGCACCTGTGCCGGGACATGCTTCGCACCTTGAGTTGCGGCCTCGCTGGCTGCAGGTGTTGCCTGACTCTGAGGCCTTGACTTCACCCACGTTGTTGATGGAAGTGTGACCTGGTTCTTTTGCACTTTAACCCATGGCGGAACTTCGGGAGCTTCAGCCGAATTAGCTTGAGCAGCAGCCTGGTTTTGACCTCTCGTCTTGGCCAACGTCTTTGCTGAGGTCGTGGGCTGGCTCTGACCCCTGGCTTTGGCCGAGGTCGTGGGCTGGCTTTGACCCCTGGCTTTGGCCGAGGTTGTGGCCTGGCTCTGACCCCTGGCTTTGGCCGAGGTCGTGGGCTGGCTCTGACCCCTGGCTTTGGCCGAGGTCGTCGATGACGCCGCAGACTGGGCTGGAGCTGGCGTCTTCACGTGACTTGGAGTCCGACTCTGGCATTTCGTCTCGTTCGAAGTCGCGATCCCAGGCTTGGCAGATGGCGCGGGACCGCTCGTGCCTTGGGCGGCCGATGGCTTGGAGGGGTTAAATCTGACGGGCGACCAGGAAGGCGACCTCAGGGCGCCGCTTGAAGGCGTGTACGGCGTGGGTGCGAGCAGGAAATTGCTGCTACATGAGAGAGGTCGATTCCCAACTGTGCAAACCGGAATGTCCGAGGAAGATAAGGATGTTGCCCTGTTGCCTATGCCTCCAGGGACCGTTACGGAGGGGAGGTTGGACGAGGAGAACGAGGTCGTCTTTGTACCGAATCCTTCCGCCGCCGTGACACTCGGCACGTTAGAGGTCGAGAGGGACGAATTTCTTAAATGATATCCCCCTGGACCTGTGGTTGCACTCGAGATTCTGGAGGAAGAGATAGGCTTCGAGCCCCCGAGGAACCGCTTGGCTTCCGCGACGTTGGAGGACGAGAAGGATGTTGTCTTGGCCGGGAATCCCCCAGCGGAAGCTACGAGGCCTATCCTATTCGCATCCTCGCACGATGCGCTCCGACCTATAGCATGCGCGGGTGGCATGTTGTAACTGAGTGTGATATGCAGCGTCGAGACCATCCTGTCCTTGCGCGTCGACACCTGCTCTTTCTCCCAACAGATGTTTGATAGTAAAAATGAAACAGGTGTTCAGCTCTTAATGACGCTGACTGAACAGGTATTTCATCTCTTCCTGGCGCCGTAAGTGTCCTAAATGCACTCTTCATAAGTCCATTTCCTATATTTCACACAGCCCAGGGCGACGACTGAGGGCGATGTTAACGGGATGCAGCTGGGTGAATTGATGACTCGATGCTATGGTAAAAAAAAGGTGATGATGTGAAAATGACGATGATGACGTCGATGTCGTCGATGTCAGTGTTGAGATTGGATATGGCCAGTATTATACAGAAGGGATGGCGACGATTGCATTTGATGTGACATCAAGTGTGTTACTTTGGGTATCTCCGCGCCTACACAGGGTCTACTCTCTGTCTACCCTCAACGCCCACGCTTACACGAGGGTCTTCTTGGCCCGCCACCAGACGGCGAAGTTGATGATAAACAGGCACTAGCCTCTCCTTGCCCTGCCTCTCCACCCCTGCCCGTGCCCGCCTTCTCCCTGGACCACGTGGTGAGGGAGGCACGGTTCTTGCTCAGGGTAAGAGGGTCACAAGACGCTCGTCAACTACCACCAGGATGCGTCAGACGGAACGACTTTCGTCACTACTACGACCACCACATGGGGCTTAGACGCCCTTTAATCCTTCTTAATTCTATGCCACCGAAGGATACTTTGCACTTTCTTGCCGAGCTCCGTCAACTTCTAATAATCGAACACGGAGAAAAAAAGGGGACACTGGGAGCAAAAAGGTATATACAGCAATGGGGACGAGGGTCATCACATAAAGGGAAATCACAGACACGTTTCAAGCTTCCAGAGCACCACCGGTAAGGATCCACAAGGACCCCTTCTAGATCTTCCTTCAAGATCCTTTTCAAACATTCTACGAACCCCAACACAGCGCACTACCACCATGCCCGCCCATCCACGCACGCGCACGCACGCTGCCCCACACGTTCCTAGTGACCGACTGCCGCCCGTGGCTCCGTCAGAGTGCCAGTAGTGTGCCCCCGTGCCGCCCTCCCTTGCCACCCCTCCCGTGCCACCCTTCTCGACACCCTCCCTCCTCCCCTTTCTCCCCTCCCCTGCCCTACCCTCCCGGCCAGTGCTCTCCAGGCATAACTTGGCACCCCCCGCCCCTACATTACTATAATTATCCCGACACCTTTACGGATCTCGGCGGAGGAAAGACAGGTGGGAAAGGAGACCAGGCCGCAAGGAGGGACATCCCGGACCTCTGGGATCGCCGACTGAGGGAAGAGAACCAAGGAGAACGGGAAGAGAATGGAGAAGCGAAAAGGAGAAAAGAGAGACAACAAGGGGGGAATAAGGAGGGAAAAGGAGGAATGTGGGACACATTAGCGACACCCTCTTTAGTCTAGTGCCTTCTCTAGTGCACGACGGTGGCGGGGCTCCATGCCACTATAGGAGAGGAGGGAAGCGGGTGAGGGAAGATGAAACATAATAGAAAGAAAAGGAATATAAAACACAAAAAGAAAAAGAAAATAAGAAATCTTGAATACGAAAAGAAGAATGGCGGATTGAGATGCAAAAGAAATGAGAAGAGCGCGAAGATAAGATGGAGGGATCACAGAGGCAGGAGAAAGAGGAGTTCACTGAGCAACACGCTGTCGGCCACACAGTGCAACCAGTGTTAACTGTACTTTAGACTTGCGAGATCCATTACCATAGTGTAATACAGATCTCGCTCTCGCTCTGTCCCTCTCTGTCTCTCGGTGTCCCTGTTTCTGTTTCTATCTCTGTCTGCTTGTCATTACCGCAATGCAATTTCTCTTTCTCTTTCTCTCTTTCTTTCTTTCTTTCTTTCTTTCTTTCTTTCTTTCTTTCTTTCTTTCTTTCTTTCTTTCTTTCTTTCTTTCTTTCTTTCTTTCTTTCTTTCTTTCTTTCTTTCTTCCTTTCTTTCTCTTTCTCTCTCTCTCTCTTCTCTCTCTCTCTCTCTCTCTCTCTCCTCTCTCTCTCTCTCTCTCTCTCTCTCTCTCTCTCTCTCTCTCTCTCTCTCTCTGTGTGTGTGTGTGTGGAGGGTGGGGGGGGGGGGTGGGGGGGGCGTTCCTCTGTGTTTCTGTTTGTCTCTGTATGTGTCTCTCTCTCGTCTCTCTTCCCTCTCCTCTCTTCTCTCTTCTCATTTTCTCTTGCTCGCAAACCATTTTCTCGCTTTATCCTTTTAGGCTCTGCAGTACAGAGTCCTTATGTTTAAATCTGCTCCTTCTCGTTCTGTCTCGAATTCCCACAAAGCCAAGGGAAACCAACCCTTCCTCCCAACCCCTTCCTTCCCCCCTCCTCTGAAATCTTCCCCACCTCCCTCCTGTACCCCCCCACCCCCTTGTCCCCTTCCTTCCACCGGAACCACTCGCGCCCGACAATAAACACGCCCCTACAAATTACCCTTTGCCTCTCCTTTTCTTTCTTTCCTTACTTCCATCGTTTCTCTTTCTCTCTCCCTCTCTCTCTCCCTCTCCCTCTCCCTCTCCCTCTCCCTCTCCCTCTCCCTCTCCCTCTCCCTCTCTCTCTCGCTCGTTGACATAAAGTATAAAACATTATATTAGTAACATTGGAATGAGGATGAAAGTAGCTTCAACACTAATGGCAACTAAAAGTAAAAATGACAATGACAATAATAACAATACCAATGCAAGATAATGGTGATCATCAAGAAAATAATGTTAACACCGACAATAACATGAATTTAGGAGGAGGAGGAGGAGGAGGAGGAGGAGGAGGAGGAGGAGGAGGAGGAGGAGGAGGAGGAGGAGGAGGAGGAGGAGGAGGAGGAGCAACAGCAGCAGGAGGAGGAGGGGGAGGAGGAGGGGGAGGAGGAGGGGGAGGAAGAGGGGGAGGAAGAGGAGTAGGAAGAGGGGGAGGAAGGGGGGAGGAGGAGGAGGAGGAGGAGGAGGAGGAGAGGGCGACAAGATGAAAAAGAAAATATAACAAAAATACTGAAACCGGAGAAAACGAAAAGACATACCACAAGCAGATGGAAATAGGTATGACGTAGGGAGAGAAATATATTAACTGGAAAAAACGAGTGACAGAAAATGGAGGAAAGGGGAAAGAACACTGGACAGTCATTACAAAGACGGTCTGTGATCTGGCGCCGCATGGGAGGTACGGCTGCCGCGCTCGCCCGCTTCGCTGCCACTCACGCTCATTATGGGGTTAAACTATTTTTTTTTTTTTACTGTCTGTGCGTTTATAACACATACATACATACATACATACAAACATACATACACACACGTGTATGTGTGTGTGTGTGTGCGTGTATTATATGTACAATACATATTCCTGTTATATACACCCTACTTTTAGTACAAGACGAGGGGACTTTTTATTTAGGGCACTGCTACGCGATCCCTCACCTGCGTTATGCTTATTTCGTGGGCGTAACATCCCTCCTTCCTTTCCCTCTCACTCCCCCCTTCCTGTCCTACTCTGTTCTTCCCTTCCCGGGGTTCTTGAGTAACTAAATGGGACTTACTACAGGAAGCGATGTAAAACATGATTCTATAAAATGGAAGTCTTTATTTTCGCGAAATCTAAGGAGGCAGTTTTGATGATTTTGAAGTGTTTGTGTTGAGTGTCCAAGTATGCGCAAGTGTGTATACGTGTAAATATACGTGTATGTGCACAAGCATGTGTACCTGCTTGTATGAGTACGCATACGTGTATGTGCACGTACGTGATTGTGAATATATACGTACATATACTGCAAATTTATGGGTTCGTAAAACTCGAGAAAAAAATCCCTCGAAAATAAACAAACCATGAAAAGAGATCCGCCACAAATAGAACCACGAAGAAGAAGAAGAAGCAGAAGAAGAAGAAGAAGAAGAAGAAGAAGAAGAAGAAGAAGAAAGAAGAAGAAGAAGAAAGAAGAAGGAGGAGGAGGAAGAAAAAAAACAACGTCAACATCAAACGGCTTCCCAATGGTGAGCCTTGAGACGTGGTTCGCGAGCCGTCCCTTGCAGTCGCCAAAGAAATGGTCCCTCGTGATCTCTCTCTCCGTCTTCGCGTCCATTGCCATTAATAGGATGCGGGCAAATTTACTGTGTATTCTAAGATATATAGATTGTGGAATGAGAAAGAGAGGAAGGAGAGGAAGGAGAGGAAGGAGAGGAAGGAGAGGGAGAGGGAGAGGGAGAGGGAGAGGATGAGAAAGATGAAGGGGGAGAGGAAAACAGAGAGGTCGGGAGGGGGAGGGGGAGGGGGAGGGGGAGAGGGAGAGGGAGAGAGGAGAGAGGGAGAGACGGAGAGAGAGAGAGAGAGAGAGAGAGAGAGAGAGGAGAGAGAGAGAGAGAGAGAGAGAGAGAGGAGAGAGAGAGAGAGAGAGAGAGAGAGGAGAGAAAGAGAGAAAGAGAGAAAGAGAGAAGAGGGGAGGGAGGGAGGGAGGGAGGGAGGGAGGGGGGGAGGGACGGGGGGGGGGGAGGGGGGAGGGAGGGAGGAGGGGAGGGGGGGAGAAGGGATAGACAGTGGGAGGGGGGAGAACGGGGGAAAGGGGAGAGGAAGCGAGGGAGGGAGGGAAGAGGGGAGAGGGAGGGAAGACCGAACAGAGGAGAGAAGGGAAGAAAAGGGAAGATAAGAAAATAAGATAAAAGAGAGAGAAGAGGAAACACATGAGGGGAAAGGGGAAAAAGGAAAGAAAGTAAGTGTTGGCCCAGACGTTTAATTCTGTACCAGGATGTCAAGATAACTCACGCACCCGCCGTGGGCTCAGCACCTGCCGGCGGCCTACACACATACCTGTGAAAAACAAGAAAAGTTGTTAAAATGAGTAAAGATAATACTTGATTAAATTAGTTTGATATCATAAACCGAATTGTACAATCCACCACGTATAATAATTCAAAAAACATGGGGCATTTAAACAAAATAGTTGTAACCCCTCACCCCACACACCCCACACACACACACACACACACACACACACACCACGCGCGGCGGACACACACACACACAAACACACACACACACCACACACAAAACACACACAACACACACACACACAACACACCCCAACCCCCACACGCCACAAACACACACACACACTCCACACACACACCACACACACACACGCACACACACCACCCACACACACACACACACACACACACACACACCCCCCCCCCCCCCCCATACACACATAATCTATGGGTCAAAAAAGGCAAAATCCCTCTATGTTTAGCGAGCTCGTGACCTTGACATCCCTTCCTCCCCTCTCGGTAACCAGTCGTGAGTTAACGCTCGGTTTATTTATTCGCTATCTCGCCCTCCTCTCGCTCCCCTTTCCCCCCCCCCTCTCCCTTTCCCCACCCCCTTTCCTTTTCCCTCTTCGATTCCCCTTCCCCCTCTCCTCTTCTCCTCCCCCTCCCTTGTCTCACCCCACTCCCATTCTCCTCCCCTTCCCTCTTCCCCAAACTCATCTTCCTCCCCTCCCCTCTTCTCCTTCTCATTTTCCTCCCCTCCCCTCTTTTTCCCCTTCTCATTTTCCTTTCCCCTCACCCTCTTTCCTCCCCCCCCCCTTGTCTCACCCCACTCCATTTCCCCCCCTTCCCTTTCCCCCAACTATATTCCTCCCCCCCCCTTTCTCCCCTCTCATCTTCCTCCCCCACCCTCTTTCCCCCTCTCATTTCCTCCCCTCACCCTCTTTCCCCCTCTAAACTTCCTCCCCTCACCCTTTTCTCCCCCTTTCATCTTCCCTCCCTCACCCTTTTTCTCCCCCTCTCATCTTCCTCCCCTCCCCTCTTCTCTGATACGCTACGACTTGTCTTATCGAATCATCTCTCTTCTATATCTTCCCTTTCCTTTCTTAGCCTTGTCACTTTTTGTTTTTTTTTTTTTTTTTTTTTTTTTTTAGTAGTATTAGATATTTTTTCTGTTATTTCTTCTTCCCGTAAATAAAAACCTATCCCCTGTTTCAACCGTCCCTCCTTCAATTGTTTTTCCATCTCTCTCTCTCACACTCTCTTTCTCCTTCTCCCCCCCCCTCTCTCTCCCTCTCTCTATCTCTCTCCCTCCCCCCTTTCTCTATGCCTCTGTCTCCCTCCCTCTCTCTCCTTCTCTCTCCCTCTCCCTCTCCCTCTCCCTCTCTCTCCCTCTTTTTTTTATCTCCCTCTCTCTCCCTCTTTTGTATCTCCCTCTATCTCCCTCTTTTCTCTCTCCCTCTCTCTCCCTCTTTTCTTTCTCCCTCTCTCCCTCTTTTCTTTCTCCCTCTCTCCCTCTTTTCTTTCTCCCTCTCACTCCCGCTTTTCTCTCTGTCTCTCTCCCTCTTTTCTCTTTCTCTCTCTCTCCCTCTTCTTTCTCTCTCTCCCTCTTATCTCTCTCTCTCCCTCTTTTCTCTCTCTCCCTCTTATTCTCTCTCTCTCCCTCTTTTCTCTCTCTCTCTCCCTCTTTTCTCTCTCTCTCCCTCTTTTCTCTCTCTCTCCCTCTTTTCTCTCTCTCTCCCTCTTTTCTCTCTCTCTCCCTCTTTTCTCTCTCTCTCCCTTTTTTCTCTCTCTCTCCCTCTTTTCTCTCTCTCTCCCTCTTTTCTCTCTCTCTCTCATTCCTCTCTCTCTCTTTTTCTCTCTTGCTCCCCATCACCCTCTCTCTCCCTCCTTTATCCCCCTATCTTTTTTCTCTTCCCCTTTCCCTCTCCCTTCCCCCCTGCCATCTTTTGTCCTTCCTCGTCCTCCCAGAGAGTAACGCCAGTCGAACTTCCTCCGTCAGATCATCCTAGTGTGACACGACACGAGGGGAAGCGACGCCTCATCCGCAACCCAAGGTCTCCTCAGACGGAAACCCTTATAGGGCTCGTCTGCCGCTCTTCCTGATTACGAGCTCGTAATTAACGTGGGCACCTGCATTCCTCTTCTTCCCCCCCTTCCCCCCACTCTTCTTCCTTCTCCTTTTCCCCTCTTCCTTCTCCTCCTTTTCCCCCTTCTTCTCTTCCTCTCCTCTTCTTTCTCGATTTCCCTTTCTCTATTCCTTCTCTTATTCTTCCCTTTCCTTCTCCTTTACCCCTTCCCTACATCCCTTTCCCTTTCTCTTTCCCCTCTCCCTCTCCACTCACATTTCCCTTCTTCCCTTCTCTCTTTCCTCTCCTCTCTCCCTCTCCTTTCTCTTCTTCCCTTCCCCTCTCCTTCTCCCCCTCCCTTCCCCTCTCCCTCTCCACTCACATTTCCCTTCTTCCCTTCTCTCATTCCTCTCCTCTCTCTTCTTCCCTACCCCTCTCCTTCTCCCCCTCCCTTCCCCTCTCCTTCCCCCCCTCCTTTCCCCTCTCCCTTCCAAAATCCCCCGTCAGCCTCCCTGCCGACACTAATGCAAGAATCCGTTACCTCTGGCAGCAAGGTATTTCGGGTCGTTAACAGTCCATTTCCAATTAGCAGGAAAATCCTAACTAACCACAGGAGTGATGTCAGGTAAGGGCGCCAGTGGTGAGTGATGCTGGGGCTTAAGCGAGTGTTGTGATGAAGAGATGTTCCGAAAGATGAGTTCATCATGGTAGATAGTCATGTGATGTTGAATGTAGTGATGATTACATAAGATAATGATGATGATGATGATGATGATGATGATGATGATGATGATGATGATGATGATGATGATGATGATGATGATGATGATGATGATGATGATGATGATGATGATGATGACAATAATATGAATAATAACAACAACAACAATAAACAAATAATAATGATACGAATAATATAAACAATAACAATAGTAACATCAATAGCAAGAACAACAAAAATGACACTCAAACAATTCCACATTGGCTATCCAAGCAGACACCAGACACCAACCCTAAAACATTCAACCGAAGACATAAGTAACAACGAAGATAACCCGAACCTCACGCCGTCCTTCCCGCAGATCCGACACCGACGCCCCCTGGGTTACCGCAGCCCCCAGGAATCCCTCCGGTGACTAAGCGAAACAGGTGCCGGACAAGCCCACCGGGAAGGCAGCCGACGGTGTGGGTGTGTGGGTAGGTGGGTGGGTGGGGTGGGGGGGGGGAGACAAGAATACCTGCGTAAGTGAGACTCTCGCTGCTGATGGAGGCCTCTGCGGTGCGTGTGATGGGTGGGTGGGTGGGGGTCGGGGTGGGGGGTGGGGGGCTGAAGGATGAATGGTGATAGGGGAATGGGGAAGGGGAGGGGAAGGGAGGTGGGAAGCGGGGTGAGAGGGGGATGAGAAGGAAGAGGAGAGGGGGTAATAAAGAGAGGAGTAAAGAAAGGGAGAGGGCAAGGAAGAAAAGGTAGCCTGAGAGGGGGAGGGGGAGGGAGAAGGGGAGGAGGAAGGAGGCAGTGAGGGGAGAAGAGGAGAGGAGGGGAGAGCGAAAGCAGAATGATTAAAATTGGGAGTAGGAGGGAGGATGGAATGTGTAAGAGTATGAAAAAGGAGGTATATGGTGAGAGGGAGCGAGGTGAGGGTGGATAATGAGGGGGGACTGGAGGAGGAGGAGGAGGAGGAGGAGGAGGAGGAGGAGGAGGAGGAGGAGGAGGAGGAGGAGGAGGAGGAGGAGGAGGAGGAGGAGGAGGAGGAAGAAGAGGAGGAGGAGGACAAGGGGGGAGGAGGGAGGGAGGCGGAGGCGGAGGCGGAGGCGGAGGCGGAGGCGGAGGAGGAGAAGAAGAGGGGGGGAGGCGGAGGCGTAGGCGGAGGAGGAGGAGGAGGAGGAGGAGGAGGAGGAGGAGGAGGAGGAGGAGGAGGAGGAGGAGGAGGAGGAGGAGGAGGAGGAGGAAGAAGAAGAAGAGGAGGAGGACTAGAGGGGGGAGGAGGAGGAGGACTAGGGGGGGGAGGAGGCGGAGGCGCAGGCGGAGGAGGAGGAGGAGGAGGAGGAGGAGGAGGAGGAGGAGGAGGAGGAGGAGGAGGAAGAAGAAGATGAGGAGGACTAGAGGGGGGAGGAGGCGGAGGGAGGAGGAGGAGGAGAAGAAGAGGGGGGAGGAGGCGGAGGCGCAGGCGGAGGAGGAGGAGAACGAGGAAGAGGGACGAAGAGAGAGAGAGAGGGTTGTGGTGAAGGCGAAGTGGCACTGTGCCTTAATATGTGTCAGCCTGAGATAGCATGCTTGCGAAGACTGCTGGCTGGCAGAAGGACGTATAAGGCATTTGCAATCAAGCAGCGTATGAAATGGGACAGGGAGGATGGAAGGATCGGGGGGGAGGGGGGATTTAGAAGAAAAAAAAAAGGAACTTGAGAATTCGAGAGAAGGAAAGAGAAAGAGAAATGGAGAATGGGGAATGAAGGAGGGGGAGAAAGAAAAAGAGAAAAGAAAGAGCGATAGAGATAGAGATGGACAGTCAGACATTATATATATATATATATATATTATTATATATATATAGAGAAAGAGAAGAGAGAGAGAAGAGAGAGAGAGAGAGGGGAGGGGAGAGGGGGGAGAAGAGAGAGAGGGGGAAGGGGGGGGGAGATAAAGAGAGGGGGAAGGGGGGAGAGGGGAAAGGGGGGGAGAAAAAGGGGGGAGAGAGAGGGGGGGAGAAGGGGAGGGGAGAGAGAGAGGGGGAGAAGAGGGGAGAGAGAAGGGGGGAAGGGGGAGAGAGAGAGAGGGGGAGGGGAAGAGGGGGAGGGGTTTTGGAAAGGGACACCATAAGAGTCCAAGCCTAATGGGTGGGGAAACACGCTCGCACGATTTATGTTTCCCTCAGACACCTTCCTCTTCTTACCCTTACGCGCGTTTTCTTTTTTCATTCATTTTTCATTCTCTCTTTCTCTTTCTCTTTCTCTCTTTTTCTCTCTCTCTCTTCTCTTCTCTTTTCTCTCTCTCTTCTCCTCTCTCTTCTTCTCTCTCTCTCTCTCTTCTCTCTCTCTCTCCCTCTCTCTCCCCCCCTCTCTCTCTCCCCTCTCTCCCTCCTTCTCTCCCTTCTTCTCTCCCTTCTCCTCCCCTCTCCCTCTCCCTCTCCTTCCCTCTCCTCTCCTTCTTTCCCTCTCCTTCTTTCCCTCTCCCTTCTTTCCCTCTCCCTTCTTTCCCTCTACCTTCTTTCCCTCTACCTTCTTTCCCTCTACCTTCTTTCCCTCTACCTTCTTTCCCTCTCCCTTCTTTCCCTCTCCCTTCTTTCCCTCTACCTTCTTTCCCTCTACCTTCTTTCCCTCTACCTTCTTTCCCTCTACCTTCTTTCCCTCTACCTTCTTTCCCTCTACCTTCTTTCTCTCTACCTTCTTTCCCTCTCCCTTCTTTCCCTCTACCTTCTTTCTCTCTACCTTCTTTCCCTCTACCTTCTTTCCCTCTACCTTCTTTCCCTCTACCTTCTTTCCCTCTACCTTCTTTCCCTCTACCTTCTTTCCCTCTCCCTTCTTTCCCTCTACCTTCTTTCTCTCTACCTTCTTTCCCTCTACCTTCTTTCCCTCTACCTTCTTTCCCTCTACCTTCTTTCTCTCTACCTTCTTTCCCTCTACCTTCTTTCCCTCTACCTTCTTTCCCTCTACCTTCTTTCCCTCTACCTTCTTTCCCTCTACCTTCTTTCCCTCTACCTTCTTTCCCTCTACCTTCTTTCCCTCTACCTTCTTTCCCTCTACCTTCTTTCCCTCTACCTTCTTTCCCTCTACCTTCTTTCCCTCTACCTTCTTTCCCTCTACCTTCTTTCCCTCTACCTTCTTTCCCTCTACCTTCTTTCCCTCTACCTTCTTTCCCTCTACCTTCTTTCCCTCTCCCTTCTTTCCCTCTACCTTCTTTCCCTCTCCCTTCTTTCTCTCTCCCTTCTTTCCCTCTACCTTCTTTCTCTCTACCTTCTTTCCCTCTACCTTCTTTCCCTCTACCTTCTTTCCCTCTCCCTTCTTTCCCTCTCCCTTCTTTCCCTCTACCTTCTTTCTCTCTACCTTCTTTCCCTCTACCTTCTTTCCCTCTACCTTCTTTCCCTCTACCTTCTTTCCCTCTACCTTCTTTCCCTCTACCTTCTTTCCCTCTACCTTCTTTCCCTCTACCTTCTTTCCCTCTACCTTCTTTCCCTCTACCTTCTTTCCCTCTACCTTCTTTCCCTCTACCTTCTTTCCCTCTACCTTCTTTCCCTCTACCTTCTTTCCCTCTACCTTCTTTCCCTCTCCCTCCCTCAACTCCCTCATCCTCCCCCTCCCTAGACCTTCTCTTCATCCCCCTCCCGTAACTCCCTCTCCCTCTCCACTCTCACCCTCTGTTCCGCTCTTCTGAATGCCAATATCAATTAATAGCAAAACATAACGAAAACATATTACTTAGACCGAAAGAAAAATATTTCCACTGACAAACATTTACTCTGGCTCTCGTGACTCAGAGCTTCATCCAATTAGTGCCAGATTCAAGGGCCATGTGTTTTGTTACACCAAATATTAAAATAAAAAAACATTATTAATTGTGAATCATACATTCATTGTGCAAACGCTCACGCATACATACATACAAACATAAAAACATACAAACATACATAAACACACACACACATCTATATATATACATATACATATACATATACATATACATATACATATACATATCCATATACAAATATACATATATACATATCTATGTCCATATATACACAAGCATACACATGTATACATATACATGTGCATATACATACATAAACATCTACATACACACACTTAGAGAAAAACATACATGTACATACACATACAAATCCATAAACATTAATAAATACACACGTGTGTGTGTGTGCGTATCCTCTTTCTTTCTTTCCTCTCTCATTCTTCTTTGTTTTCTATCTTTTTTCTTTCCTATCTCTTTCCTCTCCCTTCTTCCCTCCCTCCTTCACTTCCCCTACTCTCCCCCCCCCCTCCTACCTCCTCTCCCATTTACCTTTCTGCTCCTTCTCCAGCCTCACCTCCCCCCTCCCCTTACCCCCTCACCCCGCCTCCCTCCTCCTCTCGGCGCATTCCCTGCACTTCTCCCCCTGTCTGACACCCTTCTGTTACTAAGGCAAGCGTAGATATTTATAATTCCCAGCCGGCCTCTTTATTCCACGGGAGTTTGGGGTTGCATCAGGGGAAATAAAAAAAACATGGTGTGGGGAGGGAAGGCGAGGAGAATGGGAGAAGATTTTGATGGTTTTAATGATTTGTTCAATAAAATAAATGGTCATCCTAAAGGGAAAGTCGTATTCCGGATAATACCGGATAAGAGCGTACCAAAAGTATTTCGACTCAAATACGCTGAAATGCTAATAATTGTTTAAAAAAACAAACGGTAACGACTATGCCCATGTTATAAGATACTAACAAACTAACGTAATCTTTTAACAGCGAAAAGATTACGTACTTACAACGTTTGTCTGATTAATAGTTTCCCTTATGAAAATAACTGCAGAAGTCTCGGGTTCTCGCACGCCCCCTTTACCATGACAGTCTCCGCAGGCAATCGCGATGACATTTTTCCCCTCTATCATTTTCCTTCTTTCTTCCGTTTTTCTTTGCTGCTTTTTGGTGAAGGTACGTCCGTCTAGCTGAAAGGTCCTTAATGTCCCGGAACGCACACTAGCGTCCCAGACACAAAGACAAACGAAACTACGTATACAGTATCTGCATAAGCGCCACCGTGTTTTCTCTTTGGGGAGACCAATTGGAAAGAGGGAGAAAAGGAACGAAAAGGAACGAAAAGGAAAGAAAAGGAAAGAAAGGGAAAGGGAAATAGAGAGAGAGAGAGAGAGAGAGAGAGAGAGAGAGAGAGAGAGAGAGAGAGAGAGAGAGAGAGAGAGAGAGAGAGAGAGAGAGAGAGAGAGAGAGAGAGAGAGAGAGAGAGAGAGAGAGAGAGAGAGAGAGAGAGAGAGAGAGAGAGAGAGAGAGAGAGAGAGAGAGAGAGAGAGGTTGAGTTAGATAGATGAAGAGAGATTGAGTTAGATAGATAGATAGAGAGAGAGAGAGAGAGAGAGAGAGAGAGAGAGAGAGAGAGAGAGAGAGAGAGAGAGAGAGAGAGAGAGAGAGAGAGAGAGAGAGAGAGAGAGAGAGAGAGTAGAGAGAAAACATATGGTCAGGTACCCCTCTCGCTAACATTGCCTTCGTATGGGCGTCTCGCACCCGCCGCCGACCCGCCCACACGCCCACCACCAACATTACCCACTGACCCGTAACAGTGTGGCCACGCCTTTTGTTTCTCATACACGAAACTAGTTTAGCAAACCTACAC
>NC_061836.1:27143449-27148449 GCF_019202785.1 Penaeus chinensis
GGTTTCGTGGTCTGAATGTCTGTTGTCGTCGGCCAGTACTCGCTTCAGCCCACTAAACACTAAGATCAGTCCAAACACTGCGAATAACTCACAGATGGGCCCGACTAATCTCTCGAAGCCAGCATTTCTCTCGAGCTGAGCGCCTATCGACTATCGCCAGCAGCCCGACGGTCCGCAACCCAACGACTGCTGCTGGCGAGGTTAACCGCAAGATACAGCAAACCCGCAAAGGCAAAACGCAGCCATCTATTTGGCAAATCAAACTCCGCTGATTTCTAATAGCTGGTTGCGTTTTCCTTTTTTGGCATAAAGTGGGTCTAAATACGCCATGCTCAGCTGCCACCGCTTTCACGGCTAATTAAAATCCACAGATAGAAATGAAATATTAATCGAAGAAAAGAAAAATTTATTTTTTCGAACTTGAGAAGAAGTAATCATCAAATAATACACATTTATCAATCGTTCATGAACTCGACGTTTCTCACAGCACGTGAATTTTACAAACATTTCCCAGTTGATTAGATCCAATGACGACACGTGATACCCAGAGCCACCACCTAGCCTTGTCCCCGTCTTTACAACATATCAGTATTTCTTTTGGTCTGTCTTTCCCTTGCCTTTCCTGTTCGCCAGAATCATTCATATTAGGCCTAACTGGTTTACAATAAATCATCTCTCATTGCCTTCATTTTCATATTGATCATTATCATCACTAAAATGACCGTTGCCATGCCTATCCCCATGCCCTAATTAGCATAGTTTCCATTCATAGTTTCTTAGCTCCGTTCATCCCCTTCCCCTTCTACGAGGCTCACCATTCAAAACGGGAAAAAGGTCGTGAAATCTGATCAACCCAAACAAACACGGGAGACCAGACAGGCAGACTCATGGCTTCCCGCGGCTTCATGCAGGAGCGAGAACACTGTGTGACCAAAATAAACTTTTATTTACGATTCATGAGAACCTTTTTCATACGCTCGACGGGTTTCGCAGACCTCCTGCTTTCGTGCGTGCATGAGTGCTTGCCTGTATGACTATCTTTCTACCTACCTACCAATCCTCTTACCCAGCTATATATATATCTACAGAGAAAAGAGGAATATATATATATCCTCAATGTACGTGTGTACAGAACTATTCGTGTATATGTAAATATGTGTATGTGCATTTAGGGATGTTTGTAATTGTGTCTGTATGTATGCATGTGTGTCTCCTATGTGTATGCGTATGTTTAAACATTTTATATACACATGCTAGCAAACATATATGGATGAATATAACGAATTATGGACATGAGCAATGTCGGTTGTGCCTGTCTGAGTGATTCGGAACGAAGAACAAAAAGGAAGAATGGAGGAAGTAGAGGAAGGAAGGTAAGGAAGGAAGGAAGAGGGGGCGCCCCTCCGCCCCTCCCACCCATCACATTCCTCCCTCGGTATTTGTAGGTTTATAGCACACCTGACCTTCACTCCCTTCTCGCTCCACCCCCTCCCTCATCCTCACCCCCACCCAGGCCGTGACCACACCCCTTTCCTTCATCACCCCCACCCCCCGCAGGCCTTAATGTATATAAAAAAAAGGTAATTTAAAACCGCAATTAAAAGTAAATTGAATGACAAATATCACATAAACCCTTAGCACTATAACCTCCATTAGTGGCTAATTAAGTCAGAAAAAGACGGGGTTGTCGACACGGAACAATCGCCGACGTGCAAGAATCCCGACAAATGACGCAAGCGGCGGGTTACGCATTTTGCAAGTCCCCCTTTCGCCGCACTTCGTTAATACTTCTTAGTAATGAAACAATGAAGCCCCACAGGTTTTGCAAAGATGTTTTTTCTTTTCTTTTCTTTTCGCGTAATGCTCCCCTATTATCTAATAATCTACCCGTGACTTTTGTTTTTGAAGAGACTAAGGTGTGGGGAGGGGGGGGGGGAACCTACATCGACAGAAGGAAAGAGGAAGAGGGAAAACAGCAATAAAAAAACAAACACGACAGAGAGGGACAAATCCTTTCTAAGTCGCAATACTTTCTTAAAATAAAAAAGAGAAGCAAAAGAACGCTCAACATCACACACAAACATCAGCTGCCATCCCCAATCATAAAATAAAATACCCACTCAGCAGAACTCAGATCGACAGAAGGAAAGAGGAAAAGGGAAAACAGCAATAAAAAAACAAACACGACAGAGAGGGACAAATCCTTTCTAAGTCGCAATACTTTCTTAAAATAAAAAAGAGAACCAAAAAAACGCTCAACATCACACACAAACATCAGCTGCCATCCCCAATCATAAAATAAAATACCCACTCAGCAGAACTCAGATTTATGACGACGAACCCATCTCGCCCAGAAAACCTCCAGCAATTTCGACCTCGCGTCAGGAAAGGGGATTATCCATCTTGATAAAAATGAAAAACGAAAAAAAAAAAATGTAAACACTTTAACCTCTTGTGACATGATACTTGTGAGAAACGTAATTTTCTGACGCTGGAGGCAAGGATCGGAGAAGACGGATGTCACGAGGCGAGGGAAAGAGGAAAGGATTAGAAATGGTGTGAGGAGAGACAAGAAGGATCAAAAAAAAAAAAAAAAAAACCCTGGGGAGAGGGAATCTAGGAAAAAAAAAAATAAAAAATAAGGCGAAGGAAATAAATAATGAAACAAGAAAGCGAGAACAGAAATGTTTTTTTTAACAAATACACCAGAATCATACGACCGGAAAGCTACATGCATAAGATGAAAAGACACGAAAAAGAAATAAACGGAGAGAGAAAAAACACGTCACCAAAGGAAAAGCAGACCAGAGAGAGAGCAAAAAGAACGAGAAGAGCTTCCTTGTATATTTCCGAAACTGCCCTTGGTCCTAATGGGGGAAGTGTGCCACCCCGGCCCATTACTGGTCCTGCCAGCTTGACTTATTGTCATGCCAGCTGTCATGGGGATGGGGGAAGGGGAATAGGGGGGAAAGGGGGAGGGGCATGGGGATGTGGAGAGGGGAGGGGGGAAAGGGGAGGAGAGGGGGATAGGGGGAATGAGGAAGGGGAAGTACGGCCGAAGAGGGGAAAGTAAAGGAGTGAGAATGGTAAAAAGAGGAGGAAAAATGGGTAAAGAAGAAGAAAAAAAAGAAACCACGACAGACTAAAACAAAAACAAAAATCGCTCATGTTGACGTAGAGCGGATTAAGAAATGGCAGAGCCGGCGGAGGGGAAGCGAAGGGGAAACCGAATCTAAAACGATCATTTGGATGCCATCGCTAGGAGAGGCGGAGAAGAATGCTAATGGGGGAAAGAAACGTCAGGAAATGGCGAGAGAGCGGCAAAGGGGATGGCGTTCTTCCCTCGCTTTCCTGTCGTCAGAAGTGACAGACTGTCGCTCTGTCCCCGTGCATGTCGCTCTCATGTTTACGCTCTGACTCTTGTTTATATCTCCGCTTGTCTGTTCTCTTTGTCTTTCGGTGCAAATCTCTTATTTTCTGGAAGTTCTCCTCGTCTTTCGGTGCAAATCTCTTATTTTCTGGTTGTTTTATCTGTCTTTATCGTCCTGCCTTTGTTGACGCTTCGCCCTCTAACATTCCCTCTCTCTCCATCTCTTTTCTTTCCATTTCTCAGGTAATTGTCAGCACTTTCGATATAAATATTATTCAAGAACTATCAGTTTTACTCTAAAGTCTCTCCCATTCGCTCTTCTTCCCATCCTTCTGTTTCTTCTTAAGTTTCACCTCTCCTTCTCTTTTCTCCACTCTCTTTCTTCTTTTCCTCCCTACTTTCTTATATCCATTTTCCTCCTCCCCTCCCTTCCTGTCTCTTGTTTTCCATTCTTCCCCCTTCCTTCCTCCCTTCCCTGGTTCCTCCTCCCCGCACCCCCCTTATCCAATCTCCTACCATGAGAGGACCGCAAAAAAAAAAAAAAAAAAGACGCGGAAAAAAGAAATTTTGGCAGCCCCCTCCCTCGCACATGAGTGAGTGTGATATCCATATCGGGTAAGCATAACCCCGAGAGTGAGTGACGGAGCCATAAACAGGAGCTCGAGAGCAACCGACGAGGGGGGGGGGGTCTCATGCCACCTCTTTTTCTCTTTCTCCTTCTTTTCCTCCTATTCCTCCTCCTGTCACCCATTCTTTTCCTTCTTTTCTTCCTCGTCCTGCTTCGACATTTTTTTCGTTTTCAGGGTCATCTCCTCCTACTCCCCCTCCTCCTTCTCCTTCTTCCTTTTTTTTCTTCTCCTTTTTCTCCTTTCTCCTTCTTCTTCCCCTTCCTCCTCCTCCTTCTTCCCCTTCCTCCTCCTCCTTCTTCCCCTTCCTCCTCCTTCTTCTTCTTCCCCTTTCCCCTTCTTCTTCCCCTTCCTCCTCTTCCTTCTTCCCCTTCCTCCTCCTCCTTCTTCCCCTTCCTCCTCCTCCTTCTTCCCCATCCTCCTCCTCCTTCTTCCCCTCCTCCTTCTTCCCCTCCTCCTTCTTCCCCTCCTCCTTCTTCCCCTTCCTCAACTTCTTTTACCTCCTCCTCCTTCTTCCCCTTCCCCTTCCCTCTTCTTCCCCTTCCCTAGCTTCCTTTCCTCCTCCTTTCCCTCCTCATCATTCTGATGGGATTGGAAGCGGTTGCCTGGTGAGCGAAACCGTGCTTGTTGTGGTGCGATGCTGCCATCCTGTATATTATGGATTTAGTGTCGTGTGATATACATAAGGGGGGGGGGGGGCTGATAAGAGGGGTATTGGGTATTGTGCTAAGACTATAGGAAGACATGCGCGTCCACAGGTGTTCTTTGGCCGTTATATATGGCCTGAGAACACATATGGACGCGCATAGACAAATACACGGTATATAATATAGTCTTCGAGATGGTGTGATGTTGTGATGCCAAGAGCAATTCATACGTAGGATAGGTATGGTGTCGCCATTAAACAGCATGGCGTTTTACAAAGTTAAATATATCATATGTTCCAGTAAATTTGAATTATCAAGAAAACTAATATCTCTCTTGTCAAATAGCAAAGAAGTAGA
>NC_061836.1:27160949-27178449 GCF_019202785.1 Penaeus chinensis
TGCCAAGTTTCGCTCTTATGTACTTAAAGCGCTCTCTCTCCCTCTCGTCTTCTTTCTCCTTCTTCACACTCTCTCCTTCACTCCAGGCGCAAACGGCAGGGATGAGGGAGAGAGAAAGGGAGGGAGAAGGAGAGGGAGAAGGAGAGGGAGAAGGAGAAGGAGAGGGAGAAGGAGAAGGAGAGGGAGAAGGAGAGGGATAGGGAGAGGGAGAGGGAGAGGGAGAGGGAGAGGGAGAGGGAGAGGGAGAGGGAGAAGGAGGAGAAGGAGAGAGAGAGAGAGAGAGAGAGAGAGAGAGAGAGAGAGAGAGAGAGAGAGAGAGAGAGAGAGAGAGAGAGAGAGAGAGAGAGAAAGAGATAGAGAGTGAGTGAATGAGTGAGAGTGAGTGAGTGAGTGAGTGAGTGAGTGAGTGAGTGAGTGAGTGAGTGAGTGTGTGTGTGTGTGTGTGTGTGTGTGTGAGTGAGTGAGTGAGTGAGTGAGTGAGTGAGTGAGTGAGTGAGTGAGTGTATGAGTGAGTGAGTGAGTGAGAGTGTGAGTGAGTGAGTGAGTGAGTGAGAGTATGAGTGAGCCAGTGTGAATGAGTGTGACTCAGTGAGTGAGTGAATGTGACTGAGTCTGACTGAGTGAGTGAGTGAGAGTGACTGAGCGAGTGGGAGCGACTGCCTGACTGAGTGAGTGTGACTAAGTGAGTGAGTGTGACTGAGTGAATGAGGAAGTGAGAAAGTGCGTGCATGCGTCCGTCAGTGTATTTCAGCGCGCAACACAACTAGGATATTGAAAATTAATACTGACCATGCCTTCCCTTCAGTTCCTCTCCTCTCTGTGGATAAAAATGGTAATTCGAATTTCCCCGGAGGAGGCCGTGGACGCATTGTTACTTTTGCACTCAAGTCTCATGCCTTTTCGTAATTCTTTTTGTCTATTTTTTTATGTCATGATTATTCAAATGAGGTAAGTAAAATGAGCTTTGGGGAAAGGGGAACAGGTTGTAACGGGTATGAATATTGCATCAAAAGAACTTTAGGTGCATGTTCTTGTTGCTTATAATACTGATGGGAGGCTTCGGTGTCAGCAAGCGGCTCTGGTAAAGCGGTGTGCTTTTGGTGGCAGAGTGTAGGTGGTGGCAGAGTGTAGATGTTGGCAGAGTGTAGGTGTTGGCAGAGTGTAGGTGTTGGCAGAGTGTAGGTATTGGCAGAGTGTAAGTGTTGGCAGAGTGTAGGTGTTGGCAAAGTGTAGATGTTGGCAGAGTGTAGATGGTGGCAGAGTGTATGTGGTGGCAGAGTGTAGGTGGTTGCAGAATGTAGGTGTTGGCAGAGTGTGGGTGGTGGCAGAGTGTAGGTGTTGGCAGAGTGTAGGTGTTGGCAGAGTGTAGGTGGTGGCAGAGTGTAGGTGGTGGCAGAGTGTAGGTGGTGGCAGAGTGTAGGTGGTGGCAGAGTGTAGGTGGTGGCAGAGCACTGAGGTGAGCTTGCTGGCAACGGCGAGGTGATGTTGGCAGAGCGAAGGTGGTGTTAGAGCAGCGAGGTGAGTTTGGTGGCAGAGCGTAGGTGGAGATAGAAGAGCGAGGCGAATGAGGTGGCAGCGGCGGTTGGCGGTGACTGCCGGAGGGGAGGGGCCCCTGACACACATAGGTAGGACGCACAACACATAACGACTCGGCCACGCCCAGGGTCCAAAACTTGGGGACTGTCCTGCCTCACCCTTTCTTCCCTTTCTCTCTCGCTTCCTCTCTCTCTCTCTCTCTCTCTCTCTCTCTCTCTCTCTCTCTCTCTCTCTCTCTCTCTCTCTCTCTCTCTCTCTCTCTCTCTCTCTCTCTCCCCTCACTTCTTTTCCTCTCCCCTTTCTCTTTTTTTCTCTCCCTTCGCTTTCTCTCTTTTTTTTCTTCTCCTCTGCATTCACTTTCGCTTTCATTTCTCTCATCTCTCTTTCTTTCTCTCTCTCTCTCTCTCTCTCTCTCTCTCTCTCTCTCTCTCTCTCTCTCTCTCTCTCTCTCTCTCTCTCTCTCTCTCTCTCTCTCTCTCTCTCTCTTTCTCTTATTTTCATCCTCTTTCAATCCTTCTATCCCCTTCTAATTCTGTCCTCTCTCCCTCCCTTTTCCTTTACCCTTCCCCTCTTCCTAACAAATACGCCCCGGTGTAATAATGCAAAGGGGAAGAAAAATACTAATCGACTGCATCAGGGAGGTACTCGAAAACACACACAAACACACACACACACACACACACACACACACACACACACACACACACACACACACACACACACACATTAAAGTCTGAGGGCATCTCGTTAACGCGCCTCCATGACACAACCATCGGTACGCAGAGGGGGATGGGGAGGAATAAGGCATTCTGCCTGCTTGCCAAACGCCACACGGTCTTAAAAGGAGGAAGGAGAATGGGGAAGGAGGGAATGAAGGGATAATTGGCGCAATAAAGCAAACTAAAAGAGGAGAGGGGAGGCAAGAAGAGATGTGGGTCCGATGCTTGCTTGCCAGATACCCCAACAAATCCAATATATTCATATATGCAAACAACGGTTCAAGCAATTGTGTATATTTACATGCGACGATATACTCCAGAGTACATTAGCCACGTGACATGTACAGTGCTCTGGAAGAAGAAAAGAGGAGGAACGAAGAGGAGGAGAAGGATGGGAGCGAGAGGTAACTCAAATCATAAACGAATGAATATATAAAGACAGAAGAGAAAGGACACAAAAGATAATCTGAAAAAAAAAAAAAAAATGAAACACCAAGAAGTGGAAGGAAGACGAAATATGTTTATAAGACGGTAAGGAATAAAGAGCAAAATGGCTGAGAAAAATTATGACTTTCCCCATGTATCTTAATAACGTTTAATCAAAGCGATGACTCGGCAACTTGTGCTGATAAGGTTATTACGCGAGGGCTGATGTGTTTGTGCACGCGGCTGTGTGTAAAGGTCTACTTGGGTGTCAATCGGTTTGTTTTCTAGCCAGGTTCTTTATATACATGAATGTATACGCCCGCGTGTGTATTTACGAAGTGCATTCATTCAAGTGCCCCGTGTCCATGCCGATGAATGAAAGAGGAAGGCCTCATTACACAGGGTGCATGGCCGCACATGCATCTTTATATCTAAGTTCTACACTAGTCTTCGGGTCGCTACTTCACCCTGACAAACCACAGGACGCACGTGTTACAGCAGAAGTGTTGCGTGAGCACTAAAATGTAAACACAAAACACCTGACACATCAACACGAAGCATCAACACGGGGAAGCGACGCGTCATCATAAGATTATTCGAGCCAAAAAGCAAGGGACCCTACGAGGCAGCACAATGCAGTTCTTGACGCAGATGGCGCTGTTTTGCTTGCAGTCTTCGAGGTGGTGTAATGGGTTTAATCCAAGATAATAACACGAGGAACAAGTCGAGGCCAGTTTGAAAAGGGAAAAAAAGACGCTTTCACTAACACCCTCAGACACACATGTGCTCTCGTTCCTTTTGTCCCTGTCAGCCTCTGTCTCTCTCTTTCTCTTTCTCCTCCTTTTCCTTCTTACTCCTTACTTAGTCTGTCTCTCTCTCTCTCTCTCTCTCTCTCTCTCTCTCTCTCTCTCTCTCTCTCTCTCTCTCTCTCTCTCTCTCTCTCTCTCTCTCTCTCTCTCTCTCTCTTCCACTCCATTTCATTTTCTCATCCTTACTTCTCTCTCTCACTTTCCCCTGTCTCCCATCCCAATTCATCTCCCTCTCTCCCCTGCTAACAAGGGGCATCATGAAGAGGGGATGCACGATTATTGATAATGATTGGTGATGATGGTTAATAATAATGACGATAACTTTGACGATGGATGATGATGATGATGATGATGATGATGATGATGATGATGATGATGATGATGATGAAGATGATGATGATGATGAAGATGATGAAGATGATGATGATGATGATGATGATGATGATGATGATGATGATGATGATGATGATGATGATGATGATGATGATGATGATGATGATGATGATGATGATGATGAAGATGATGATGATGATGATGATGATGATGATGATGATGATGATGATGATGATGATGATGATGATGATGATGATGACGACGACGACGATCATAATGATGATGATGATGATGACATTGATTATGACAGCGAATAAAAATGAAAGAATAAAAGAGAAGGGGAGGAGGAAAACAGGAAGAGGAAGAGGAAGAGGAGGAGGGTAAAGAGAGGAACAGGGGAAGGGCTTGTCGCGCCCGCCGCCCGCGGTTCGTTGCCATGACGACAGACAAATCTGCACATGCTGATGACGTACGTGTCTGACATCCAGCGTGATCGTTGAACCGCTGTCTGATAACGAAAGGAAAAAAAAAAAAAAAAGGTAAAATGAAGAAGAAGTTGATAAGGATGATAAAAGCGCTTAACAAAGACCGAAAAAAATATGCAAAACGCGAAGGTATTCATATCTATAGAGCCACAATATAAATAGACATAAGAAAGGGGAGACGGAAAGAGGTAAGAATAATGGAGAGGATAAAGTCCGTACGGGAGGGAGGGAGGGAGGGAGGGAGGGAGGGAGGGAGGAAGGGAAGGTAGAAGGAAGGAAGATAAGTAAATTCATATAGAAACCTTGAGAGATAAAAAAAAAAAAAAAAAAAAAAAAAAAAAAAGGGAAAAGAAGGATAAAAGGGAACGGAATAGACGGATCTAAGCCACGAGGAAAGAAAACATTAACAAAGAAAACTACAGAAATCACAAATAAAAGAGAAAATAGAAAAAAAGACCTCAAATGACCCCCACGGCCGGAAGAAAAGAAGCGGAAAGACCAATAAAGGCGAGGCGAGGCGAAGGCGAAGGCGAAGGCACTCCACACGGGCCGGCGGAGAAAGGAGCGGAGACGTTCCAGAAATGCCTAAGGTCACGGCACCGGACGGCATCAGGCGGCCAGGGGGGGAAGGGGAAGGGGGGAGGGGGACCTTGACCCCTTCCGCGCCGCTTCTCGATGTCCGGTCTCCGTCGCGGCCGCCAGATGATTCATTCATTCATTCATTCATTCATCTCAGGAGCGATTCTATTTTTTTTTTTCTTCTTCTTTTGCCTTATCTGCGTTCTTATTAATCTCCCAAGTTCGCTGATTTTCCCATTTCCTCTTTCTTTCAATATTCCATTTATTTCCACTGGTTATTCCTCTCAATGGGTTTAGTGCAGAGTTTCGTTTCGTGCATTCCTTAAGAGAAAGAATCTCCTATCTCGCTCTTCATCGATCTTAATCTCTCTCGAAATATCTGGAAATCTTTCGGATGCAATTGCCGTTTTACCTCGTTAGTTTCTATTATATTATTCTCTGTATCTCATCTATTCGCTCTCCCTTTCTTCTGCTTCCTCATCTCGTTCTCTGTCTTCGTCTCTGTCTCTCTCTCTCTGTGACATTCTCATTCAGGTCTTCCCTTGGACTCATAAGCAACCATATCAAGACTAAACTACCATACATTCCAAGGGTATATGGAAAAGTTATTGCAAAAACCTGCATGTATCTTGGTGTTATGGTAATTGCTCCCCAGCTCATGTCCCGCAATTTTAGCTTCACTCGGGGAATTGTTCAAAACATCAGAGGACATTGCTTGGAGCGTTTAAGGCCTTTACAATACGTAAGTAACAGATACATAGGTGCTTCCCTAAGAGTCCTAGGGTTGATTTTCCCAGTTAGGTCCACGACAGACTTTGCGAGCCCGGTTCTTAATATGTAGCCACAAAATATTCTCAGACCCCTTGAAGTCTTACAGAAAAAGGTCGTGAGAATCATTTTTGGTCGCCCAATGACTGCTAAAGTTCTCGTCACGAGGAAATAGTTAGACCTCCCTTCAATTCATATTCGTGTTACCCAAGTCAACACCATACTCGGCATCAGACACCTGCAGCTTCAATCCAGAACACAAATTTCCCTTGCTTGGTCTAAGGAGATTAATTATAGAGTCCGGCGGCTTCGATACTACATTGGAACACTGATGCTATTAACATCCCAGAAACAACACTTAATGCATCATGGCATAGATCACATGTATATGTTCATACTGATAAATTAGCAGGGCTTAGATTCATGACTTCAATAATAGAATTACAAGACCATTACCTGAAATATATAGATGAAATTTTCCACCCCCTCATGGTAACCCCCACTTGCAATCTACTCTGATACCTCTATTGATCCTTGTGGAGCAGCAGGGATTGGTGTATTAATTACTGACATTGCTCTTAAAGAAAGTGTGCGTATTTTCATCTGGGCAAGCACAACTGACGCCGTCAGTTCGGAATTATGAGGGCCAGGTATGGACCATCGGAAAAAAAAATGAAGAAAAATGGTCATGGTACCATCTGGTATTATGGAAGTATTACAGGGACATCTGATATAGACAAACCATATAAAGTGTATATTGACTGTTTCGGATACAGCAAGTTACACTAACCAGGCTACGCATAGGGTATCAGTACACTATACATTTTGCAGTTATCAAATCAAATCAAATCAAATCAAATAAAATTCTCTCTCTCTCTCTCTCTCTCTCTCTCTCTCTCTCTCTCTCTCTCTCTCTCTCTCTCTCTCTCTCTCTCTCTCTCTCTCTCTCTCTCTCTCTCTCTCTCAAATCAAATCAAATTCTCTCTTTCTCTATCCCTTCCCCTCACCCTCTCTCTTCCCCTCTCCAGTTCTCTAACCTTCTCCCTCTGTCATCCCCTCTCCCTCCCCTATTCCTCCTCCCTCAACCACTCCCTCTTACATTTCCTATTCGTATTCCTATTATTCTCCCTCTTCCATTCCCTCTCCTTCCCCCCCATCCCCCCTCCCTCTCACCCCCACTACCCTCTCCCCTTTCCTATTTCTATTACCCTCCACTCCCATTTACCTCTCCTTCTTCCTCTCTCCCTCCTTTCTTCTGTCTCCTTCTCCTCTTCTGTCTCCCTCTCTCCCTCTGTCTCTCTCTCCCTAGGCCCTATCAAGGCTAGGAACACCACGACGACGCCCGAGGGAGCTCCCACGCGGTACAGGATGGCATCCCCCCCCCCCCCGAGAGAAGGAGGGAGGGAGAGGGGGATAGGGGGAGAGGGAGAGAGGGAGAGAGAGAGAAGTAGAGAGAGAGAGAGAGAAGCAGAGAGAGAGAGAGAAAGAGAGAAGCAGAGAGAAAGAGAAGCAGAGAGAGTAGCAGAGAGAGAGAGGGGGAAGCAGAGATAGAAAAAGAGAAGCAGAGAGAGAGAAAAGAAGAAAAAAAAAAGACAGAGAAAATGGAAAAGAATTCAAGAAAGAATCTCGACGCCGCGACGGGGAGAGAAAAGGAAGAAGAAAGAAAAGTCAACGCGAGACCGAATCCACGGAAAAGAGAAAAGAACTAGAGCGGGATAGCGACCGAAGAGGAAAAAAGAAAGCGAGGCAGAGAGGAAATATCAGAGGTTAACCCTTGCTGACACGGACTCGTCTCCGGTGACTCAAATGCCCAGCACTCAGCGCCTTCCCCAGTAAAACCTTCATTCTCCGTCTTTGCATGTTTGGACACCGCTCATGCAATCTGATCTTCCGTCGAATCCTACGTCGAAGATGGCCCTCTCGACGGAATTAAATGGCTGGAATACTTATAAGAATATACATGCATATGGTTTGCTCTGCAACACAATGAAACCAAACGAAAAAAACGTACTTGACCCAAAAAACCATCCAAAAAATCTCTAGAAGTACTTATACTTATACTTATACAGGCCTTGCTTATATTTATACTTAGACTTGTATAGACCTTGCTTATATTTATACTTAGACTTGTATAGACCTTGCTTATATTTACACTTATACTTTTACAGACCTTGCATGCACCCACCCTGGGCCGAGCATCAGCAAGAATACCCCTCCTCAGCAGACTCGGCCGCCGTCGTTGCAGCATAAACATCCTGCCTCTTGGCCGGCTTCGTCACGCTAAAAATTTCGACCCCTCCCCCCACCCCCGACGTATGAGTAACCATCCCAAGACCAACAAACAAATCGCTCCTGCCGAAACATACGATGATGATAAAAGGAGGGAGGGTCATGGTAGAAGGGGCGAAGGTGATGAGACGCGGGGCGATCTTCGAATTAGTTTGATAGAACGTTCCCGTGATGGAATTCCAACGAACCCTTATTTGTACTAAATGAAGCAAAATCATTCAGTAACAATGGCTGAATATATAATTTCTATATTATCATTATCATCACAGTACCATATTTGCATAACTCTGGATGATAATATGATTATGATGACGATGAATATATGAGGAGGAGGAGGAGGAAGAACATCTGGTACATATATATAAAACAACGTATATATATGAGCATCTCTTACATAGCAAGAATTTTATCAGACATTTGATAATAGATCTAAGATGAATGAACCAGATAGAGAGTCCTTGTCATGTTATCTCAACCACTACACATTTCATAAGATCTGTACAACTGCCCTCAATAAGTATCAATTTTCCTTTCAGATTTTCGTTACCATTTTTTTAAAATTGTTTTCGATTTCTATTCATACTCGAAATTAATTACTTACTAGATATAGTTTTGCCATTTAATTATCAGTTTTACAAGTCTTGATCATAAATTACACTATCTCTAGATCATCGTCATCATCATCATTGTCAATTTGGACATGCACGTTAATATTTAACGGACACGCTTTATGTAGACCCTTCTATCTGTTTTTTTATTATCGTTATTAGCGTGCCATCAGACCCGCGGGTCCACTTTCTCTCGCTCTGTGCCCACCCGTCTGCCCCCCCCACCCTCTCTCTCTCTCTCTCTCTCTCTCTCTCTCTCTCTCTCTCTCTCTCTCTCTCTCTCTCTCTCTCTCTCTCTCTCTCTCTCTCTCTCTCTCTCTCTCTCTTTCTCTTTCTCTCTTTATCTTTCTTTCTTTCTCTCTCGCTACATATCCATAATAAATATATATATATATATATATATATATATATATATATATATATGTATATATACATACATATATTCTATACATATTCTATATATTCATATATATAAACATATATAAAATACAAATACAAATACAAATACACACACACACACACACACACACACACACACACACACACACACACACACACACACACACACACACACTCACACACACACACACACACACTCACACACTCACACACTCACACACGCACACACGCACACACGCACGCACGCACGCACGCATACACGCACACGCGTACACGCACACGTAAACGAACGTGAACATGCACGCGCACACACACGCACGCACACGCGATTCCTCGCTCGCACGCCCACGCACACGCACGCTCACACTCACACACGCATGCTCTCATACGAACACACACGCAATCGCTCGCTCGTACGCCCACGCACACATACATACACACCTATGTGCGCGCGTGTACGTATTTATATGACTTTCCCTTTTCCTCTTTCAATCTTTTGCATTCAAATTTTCGCTCACCTTTTCCCTAGTTCCACCAACCAGTTCCTTCTCTCACTTTTCCTTTCTCCAGTTTTCTGATTTTCATGCTTTAATCTATTTTTATTTTGTTTTGTATCTCCCCGTTCGCCATTCAATGCGCTGCCTTCCGTTTATTTTTTGTTTTTTTTTTCTTTCTCCTTTTTTTTTTCTTTTTTTAGCAAGTGTTCAATACATATCCTATTTTCTATATATATCTACAAATCCAACCTTTCTCTTTTCCTTCTTGTTTCTCATGCTCATATTGCTTCCCTTTTCTCATCTTTTCATCATCTTACAATATCCATGTCTCTTCTTCTTATCTTACCCCTTCGACCTTCTTTTTCTCATCCCTTCCGTTCGCCCTCCGTCCCTGCACCTTGTCTTTCCATCTCCTTCTCCCCTTCTCTCTCTTATCACCCTCTCCCATTCCCCTCCTTCTCTCAGTCCCTTCTTCCTTCCCTCTCTTATCACCCTCTCCCATTCCCCTCCTTCTCTCAGTCCCTTCTTCCTTCCCTCTCTCATCACCATCCCTGGCCCCCTCGCATTCCCTGGGTGCCAAGGTGAGAGTGCCACGATGCCCACACATGGCACTATGCGACCTCGGCCATCCCGGGCACTGTAGACGTGTATGCTAGGGAGAAAGTGGCAGACGCAGTCAGGCATCCTCCTTCAAGTAAAAGTTTCCTGGTGATTCATAATCAGCTGCTTCATAGTATCAGACTCTGTTATTATTCATATTATTTCATCGTTATCATTATCACAATGAATTATTATCCAAATCACAATGAATATCATCACGGCCATTATCATAATTTCAATAAATATCATCACGATCATTATCATCATCAATATCATCACCATTATTACAACTCCAACCATCAACATTCATCATCCTTTATATAAACATTATTATTCTTTACCCAATTATCTGCATATAATCACAACCATCCGGGATATCATTAACATCAAAAACAGCATCATTCTTATGCAGAATATCTTCCTTGACCTATTCATTTTCCCGTTTTTATTCTGTTTACGTTTCCCCCCTTCCTCCTTCTTTCTCTCCTCCTCGCCCGGTTTCTCCACAATCCCGGCCCTGCTCCCGCCATAAAAAAAAGGCCAAATAACCAACCTCACCTTCAACTTCTAAGAAGTCAGGAATGGCCCATATGTCATCACTCCCCCCCCCCCCCCCACCACACCACCTTCCTCTACTAGTACCCTTCTCACCCCCTCTCTTTTGCTAGTACCACTGCTACCCCATCTTCTCTCTACTAGTGCCCCTTGTACTCCCTCCACTCTCATAGTACCCTTATTACACACCACTCTCCTAGTAGCCCTTTTACCCCCTCCTCTTCTCCTAGTACCCCCCCCCCCCGGTTCTTGAAAAGGTCGACCACTTCCCTTCTTTCTCTCGCCGTGATGCAACGCACACACAACATTCCACCGTGTTAATACATAACGCTGACCGGAGGCTATGAGATCGCCGCGAAGGATTTAAAATACAAGGTTTTAAAAATACGAGACGTCAATGCTCTCAAGAGGTCTGGGCTTCGTCGGAGGGGTTCGTGAGTACATACGTTCGGGCGAGGCGCGCGCGCGCGCACACACACACACACACGCACACACACACACACACACACACACACACACACACACACACACACACACACACACACACATACACATACACACACACACACGGGCACGAATTCCCGCATGGAGGGACGAACACGTAGACATCACACACTCACTCTATTTGTCTCTATGTTTGCCTTCAAGTCTCTGGCTGTCTTTGTCTCTGTTCCGCTGTCTGTCTCTATCTCTCTTTTCTCAAAAACACATGACCGACAACAAAGGCATATAAACGAGGTAATTAACATAAACTACCTCAGTACAAGCGAGATGGGCTCCGTCGGAACGCGTCAGCCGCCAAGACGAGAGAGTTAATGAGAACACCTGTCCCTGACCCGTGAGTGGATTGCGCAACACACCAAGAGTAAATTATACAAAAACAGTGAGGTCTACAACAAAGCCAAGGAATTTTGTTTTATTTTATCACTCTTTATATATCTAGTATTTTCAAGCGAAAATGCATACAGACAAAATAGCTATATCAAAAACAGGAAAATAAACTCAGTAATGAAGAACAAATACATGCAGTGTAATGCCAGAAAGCTGAAGAAAAAACATAGCAATGACAAAAAATACAGATGAACCGAAACGACAAAAAGACACGAACAAAAATAGTCACGGCCAATATTAGGCAAGCAAACATAATAATAAAATCAGAAAAAAAATAACATGAAATAAAAAGTGCGCACACAGCTGACGAAACGAAAGCCAGGCCGCGCTGACGGGCAGGCAGGTGGCGAACACAGAGCAGACGACAGCGCTCCAAGTGACCTCGTCTGACCTGCCACGATGATATTCACCAGAGCTGACCTGTGTGCATTTTCGCCGGGCTTGTTGCGAAAGTGAAAGGTGGAGAAAGGATTACAAGCAGAGACGACAGTGACTCTGGCGATATCGATGGAAACATAAGTTATTGTAAAATATATATAAATGATAATCTTATAGCTTCCGATTACATAAAAATAAAGGACTAATTGCTCTACGAAATATTCAAAAGCGACGCGCCGACACTGCGCAGTGGGCCTTCATGTGATCTGACCTTGTAACAGATTTTTCATGCATGGATCTTTTAACTGTAATAGTCAGAAAAAACAGTTAAGGTTAACAGTTCCTTCCCTACCTCCCACCAGTCCTCCCTTCCTCTGACTGTATCCTTGTTTCTGACGCAATACAAGTTTCATGAGCCCTAAATCCCGATGTCCTAAGTCTTATCCTGAGTCCCGAGTCCTTAGTTTTGAGTCCCGAGTCCTTAGTTCTGAGTCCTGAGTCCTAAATCCGGAGTCCTGAGTCCTAAATCCGGAGTCCTGAGTCCTAAATCCGGAGTCCTGAGTCCAGAGTCCATCGCGACCCCCCCCCCCTCCCCCCCTCTCCCTCCAATCCCCCCGGACGCCACAAACATTCCCGCAATGCCGCGGACGCTCAGCAAGGCGATTTCGAAGGCTCCCGCTGAAGGTTAGACTCTTTCGCTTTCTGTTGTTTTTCTAAGAGAGCCTTTTTCATTAGTCATGTCTATTAGCCTCAGGGGAACGACCTCCTTCAACCCCCCAACCCCCCACCTCCCCACCCCGCCCACCCAACCCGCGCAGACCACCGCCCGCCGCCGCAGACACCTCAACTGCCACGACCTAGTGAAAGTGTGGCACTCCCCCCCTCCTCCCCTCCCCATCCCCGACACCCTTGGGATCGCCCCCCCCCCCATCCCCTCACCTTCGTGTACACAGCGCGGGTGCCACGTATACTTTCGCGTGTGTGTGTGAACGTGTTGGCATGAGAGGAACGAGTGAAAGTTATGGCAGGGCCTCCTCATCTCCCTTTCTCTCCTCCGTCCCCCTCCCCCTCCCCCTCCCCCTCCCCCCCCTTCCCCCTCCCCTTCCCCCTTCCTTTCGCTACGATCCCGCTCAGTCGACGCAGGTGCCTATAACCCCCCACCCCTCCCTCCCCTTCCTTCATTCATGCTCTCTCGCCCCCCCCCCCCCCCCCCTGTTGGCTTCTCTTTTCATACGACGCCAAATAACCACTAACAATCGCTCCTCTTGTCTCCGTTCTTTTTTTACCTAATTATTTAATATCCCTTTTATTCTGATCCGCATTGTGCAATAGTTCTTTTCATTATTACTTCTCCGTTTTTAACTATTTCTCCTCCTCCTTCTCCTCCTCCTATTCCCCTTCTTCTATATCATCATCGTCCTCCTCCTTTTACTCTTCCTCCACCTATTTCTCCATCTACACGTCCACGTCCACCTCCACCTCCTTTCTACCCCTTTCCCTGTCGCCCACTCATCACCAGCTGATGTCGTCCTCCAACTGGCGCTTAATCTACACACAAAACAGGAAATGCCAGGACAAAAAACAAAATGTCTTGCTCAAACTCAACTGTCGCCTCATCATACAGGATCTAGCCGAGAAAAAAAGATAAAAGGAAACTGATAATACAGGTATGTACCGTACGTCCGCATTTACGTACGTAGATAAATGTACATAAAAAATGCACGTAGACGTAAATACATTCTTATAAACAAACAACCACATCCTACATACATGCACGCAAGCACGTACGCATGCACACAAACACACACACACACCTTCCACACCACCACCTCACGCAACCGGAAATCACACGTAGCTCATCGCCGGAAAGAAGGAAGGGGGGGGGGGAGAAGATAAAGAAGTACAAATCGAGAAGAAAATATACGCGCTTGGTTTTTCTCTCTTGACTCTGTCTCGCCTCCTCAGATTACCTTCAAAGGCCTCCCTGATGGGTGCTCTGGGCCGCCTGGTCATCTTGCTCATTAGGAACTGCCAGGCCTCTCTGGCTCTCACTCTTGTAATCCTACTTCTCTCTCTCTCTCTCTCTCTCTCTCTCTCTCTCTCTCTCTCTCTCTCTCTCTCTCTCTCTCTCTCTCTCTCTCTCTCTCTCTCTCTCTCTCTCTCGTAATCCTACGTGTATGTGCGTGCGTGTGCGTGTGAGTGTGCGTGCGTGTGCATGTGCGTGTGCGTGTGTGTCTGTCTGTCTCTATGTTTATGTCCGTTTGTAACTTAGGCAAGTGAGTATCGAAAACATAATTTTACTCCCCCCACCAATCCTGCCCGAACCTGGTCTTTACCTGCGGTGCGGCTCGTCCTTCCACAGCGAGGCGTGAATTATCACTTACCTGGAAGAAAAAAAGAGAAAAAGTTGTAGAATGTGTTAGAACATGAACAAAAAAGGGAAAACAAAAACAATTTCAGCAAAGCACCCAAAACAAATAAAAGTTCCTCATAAAACGTGTAGACACACCTTAACGTACAGAAAATAATAAAACATAAAAAAAACATAATCACAACAAAAGCCAACGGTCAACACGCCTGGCCAGTGCATGACGCAATCACACCCTAACACACAGGAACACCTGACTTGGCACTCCTGAATTGTTCCCCGGCTCTTTGCGAGTGCCAGGGCCAAGAGGCGTCAAAACATAGTTCGGGGGAGACTAAACACAAGGGCTAGAAGGTGCTGGGTGAGGAAACGATTGATGATGGGAAGAGAAGAGGAGGATAAAGAAGATAAGAGGGAGGGGAGGAGAGAGGAAGATGGTTGGGAGGAGCGCGAACTAAAGATGGAAGACTAAGAAGGAAAAGAAAAGAAAACAAAAGGGAAGATGAATGGAGAATAGGAAAACGAAGATGATAGGAAAAAAAAGCGGGTATTTAGACGATGAAAAAGGGAGAGACAAAGAAAGAGAAAATAAAAATAGAAGGGAGTAAGGAAAGAAAATGCAAAGAGAGGATGTGGAAATGGGTGGTAAGATGAATGATGAAAAGGAAAACAAAGATAATAGGGAGAGAAGAGGGCCTCATAAAAGATAAGATAGAAACAAAGGGAGAGGGAATACAGATGAAAGAGAGGTGCGCGGAACGAAGATGCAACAGGAAGATTTTGGGAAGGGAAAAGAGGGCTATAAAAGATAAGAATGGAGAGAAAAGGGGAAGGAAGATAAAGATGGAAGAGAGAAGCGGAATATTGAAGATGAAAAGGAGATAAGCAAGCTATTGAAAGCGACACGAAAGATAAAGAAAGAATTGGAAAACAGAAAATTTTGGGGAGAGAAAATAGAGTAATAAGAAACAAGAAAGGAGATAGAAGGAGATGGAAGAAAGAATCGGGGAATAAGAAGCCAAAAGGAAACGACGACCTGGAAAACGAAGATAAACGAATGTAAACAAAACCTACGAACAACAAACGTGCACAAAACAAACAAGAAACAATAACAATATCAGTACGCGACGAAGAACACATAACAACGAACCAATAAATAAAGAAACTAGGGAAAATAAATAACAAAACCGCGAGAAAGAGAGCCGCCACCTTCTCAATAATCGCACTGCAGACGAAGACTTACGAGAAAAGCCAAAAATACAAATATAACAACTCGTTAAGGAGGAATAATGAACTTCCTATAATGAAGCAAGTGACTTACGGACCCACCCTTCGCCACACAAAACATTCCATCAGGTAAATTACGCGCTGAGTTATCCTTTCGAAGAAAATAAACGTATCGTAATGCGCAACGATGATGTGTAAGGGAATAAAGAAGGATAGAAGACATAACGATCAGCTGAAAAAAGAAGAAAAAAGAAGAAAAAAATCCTAAGGGCGTCGTTAACTTCATCAACCCTTTTCTCCCTAACCTCTTTATCTCCCTCCCTCCTTCCCGTTCCCTCTCCCCTCCTTCCCCTCCTCTTCCACCTACTCCCCGCCTCCTCCCCTCCCTCCCCCCCACCTCTCCCACCACCACAGCGGCAATTATCCCGGTAAGCAACCAAAAAGCCTCGACATTAAACATCATTAGCGAACATGTAGGCCAAGACCCCGCCATCATCGACGCTTCAGCCTTGTTCCAACACCGCCGGGAGGGATGGGGGGGGGGGGGATGGGAAAAGACGGAGGGGGGGATAAAAGAAAGGGAGTGAAAGAGAAGGGGAGAGGGAGAAGGGAAGAGAAGAGTGGGTCGAGAGAAGAGAAGGGGAGAAGAAGAAAAGGGGAAAGAAAATACGGGGGGGGAGAAAAGAAAGGGAGTGAAAGAGAAGGGGAGAGGGAGAAGGGAGGAGAAGAGAGGGTCGAGAGAAAAGAAGGGGAGATGAAAAGGGGAGAGAAAAGACGGGGGGAAGAAAAGGAGGGCGGGGGGGAAAGAAGGTCGAGAGAAGAGAAGGGGAATAGAAAAGAAGGGGGGGGGGGGGGGCACGGGAGGAAAGGAGAAGAGCGAATGGGAATGAGTATAGAAGAAAAGAGGAAATAAATGGGAGTAAACTTCCCCCTTTTCCATAACCTCCCAACCTTATGTAAGGGGAGAGGAGGGGAAAAGGGGAAGTGGAAAGAGGAGGGAAGAAATGTGGGGAGAGGGGAGAAAAGGAATAGGGGAGGGCGAGTGAACAGGCCTTCTTCTCTCTTCCCCTTCCCGTCTCCTCCCTCCCCCCTCCTTCGGCGCCCACCAACGCTGTAGCTGCTGAGTAATGGGTTGAGCAATACTGAACGGTTATACCCGACAAGAGGCACCATGAAAGCAGCAAGAAATGGAGACGGGTAACTGAGTTAGAAAAAAAAAGAACTCGAAGGAACAGACAAAAAAAAGACATAACAAGAAAAACAAAACAAAGAAAAGAGCTACAAAAATACAGTACAAAAGAAAAAAGAAATATAGTAAAACGAAGAACCAACGCAAATCAAGGTAGTCCCTAAAAAAAAAAAAAAACAGGAAAAAAGAAAGAAAGGCAAAAAAAACAAGAACCCGGCGCCAGAGAGGCCACCGACAAGCCGAGTTCCAACCGCAACGCCCCTTGCTTCATTAACTCGAAGGGAGCCGAAAATGTGAAGCGAGGGGGAGAGGGAAGCAGAGAGAAGGGCCGAGGAGGGAGGGAAATGTGTAATGTTAAAGGAAGGGCAACAGTGAGCCAAGTGTTAGGATAGGGGACGAAAGACAAGGGAAACGAAGGAGGGGAAAGAGGCGAACAGGAGCTTAAGTGCAAACGGATAGGTCGAAGGGAAGGGCAAAATAAACGAGGGAATAGGAGGGGGAACAGTAAATAAGGACAAGGGTACGAGGGGAAAAGTGACCTCGCCTGGCGCCATAAATAGCCGAGAAATGTGTCGGGTCAGCCTGAGGGAGATAAGTATCGGATCCCGGGATCGGATTGCCGCCACGACCCGGGTTCGCTCGCCCGGATAACTGGATCGGGTCGCGCCCTCGTGCCTTGGGGACGGCGCAGAGAAGTGGTGAGGGGAGAGGGCTGGGGGGGGCGATTAATTCATTAATGGTGAAAAATAACTGATGTAAGAACTATATGAACACCATGATCATTATAAAAATAATTTTATATACTGGCAGTTGCATATATAATGAGAGTAAGAGGAATACTAAT
>NC_061836.1:27180949-27183699 GCF_019202785.1 Penaeus chinensis
CACGCACGCACACACACACACACTGAATTCCTAAAAGTATACCATTCACACCAACACCACTCATTTCCGTCGAGGAAATTAACATAATAATATACAGTCAACCTTCACTCTCCTTTTCGAACTCTAGGAATACACGCCCAGGAATTCGGTCCTTAAATCCTACCTACTTCCTCGGCCTGAAGGAAAGGACCGTTTCCCTAATCAGAGGGCAACCACGACCGCACGCACGCCCAACGCCCACACGTTCTACGCCCCCATGTCTTTCAGGCACACGTCCCGCGACCGCACGCCTCAGAATATATCCTACGCCCATGTCTCCTTCGACCGCACGCCCCAGAGCAAGTCCTACGCCTACCCATCCTACAGACGATTCTACATGCCCCACAAAAAGACCTCATTCCTACGCGCCCTTCTCCGATATGTCCTACGACCAGACGCTATGCAGCCTTAAGACTTCACTTCCTACACCGTGTCTTGCTGTATCACGTCCTATGCCACTTCGAGTCCTTCAACGCGACCGCACGTACCCTGCCTCGTCCTCCGCACACTCCCAAGAATTATAACAAATTAACAACCATCGCTATTCCACCCAGGCGTCCTAGGAATGATGGAGGGGAGGGGGGGGGGGGTACCGCAGCCGGGGGCGGCGGAGTAGGAGGGGAGGGAAGGGTAGGAGTGCGGTCCTTTCAATGTGTCGAAGAACAATGTCAGCTGGAAGGCCACGGAAGGGGAAGGGAGAGAGGGGGAGGGGGAAAGAGAGAGGGAGGGGGGGAGTGGGGGGGAAGGAGTACCATCATCAGCCTTGGCACCGTTCCTACACCTCGGCCTTCCTTGGGACACGGCGCGGTCGTTTCCTTGAGGTCGCGTGCACGCCACACGGGGACAACGAAATGTTGCTGTTACGTCAGGGCGGAAGGTAAAAATTGATTGCCAAAAAACAAAATATAGAAGTTTAAATAACGATAATGATAATTATAATGATAACAAATAATAATAATAATAATAATAATAATAATAATAATAATAATAACAATAATAATAACAATAACAACAACAGTATAACAATAATAACAACAACAACAACAACAATAATAATAATAATATTATTATTTAGAAGAACAGTAATAATAACAACAATAATAATAATAATAATAATAATAATAATAATAATAATAATAATAATAACAACAACAACAGTAACAGTAACAAGAACAGAAACAGAAACAATAAGAAGAACAAGAATAACAGTAACAAGAACAGTAACACTAACAATAACAAACAAAAAATAATAAAAACAACCACAACAACAATGACCATTAAAATGATAATGATGATAGATATGACGATGATAACAAAATCCTACAAGCAATAAGTTAACAACAACAACACATTAGAACACCAACAACCGCACCAACCGCAGTGCCAACAACACGGTGACACGAAACAAATACTAAACGAGGGAAGAGGAAGAGAGGGAAGGATGCGAGCTCTGCCTGCGTTCACATGACTTCCCTTGTTCGATGTGTGAGCTTATTTGCATCGCTTCAACTTTCTTTTTACAACATATAATAAACAATAATCATAAACAATAAAAATCCTGGTTATCAACAGTACTAACACCATTATCACATCTCATTGTAGTAGTTCTATCATCATCCTTATCAACACAATCATCATTAGATAACACTAACAGTTGAAACGGTATTACAAAAAAAAAAAATGAAAATAAACGTGAAGCATCATCAAATACGAAGAAATAAAGTAATACAATAGCAACGTGGGAACTAAAAGAAGAAAAAAAGGCTCTTGAAATCCCTTCCTTGGCACATGCTCCAGGAGGTGAGGGGGGGGGGGGGTGAAGGAGGGGATACAAAGGGGAAGGAAGAGGTGGTAGGAGGAAGGGGGAAGGAAAGGAGGGAGAAGGGGGGGGGAGGATCAGGGAGCAAAGGAAGGAAGAGAGAATGAAAAGGTAGGGGGGGCCAGGCATGAGAGGCCGTGAGGTAGGGACATGGAAGGGAGGGAGGAAGGGGGAGGGGGGAGGGCATGAAAGGAATAGAGGAAGGGAAAGGGGGAGGGGGCTTAGGAGGAAGGGAAGGGAAGGGGGAGAGGAGGAGGAGGAGGAGGAAGAGAGAGTTCCACACGTGAGGAGAAAAATAAAATTATACGATGGTTAGTCAAGTGTTTACAAGGTGTCGCGGGATCCCAAGACACGCCCAGGTGGAATGCTCTTCTTGTGTCTTCCAATGCCAGCGCTCTTTAGTGGCTCTCGCTTTGGCCCTTGCTTCTTAACCTGTTTTTTTCACCCCTCCTTTGCCGTTATTTTTCGTATCCTTTATCATCACTTCCTCGCCTGTAAACAAACACGCTACACACAAGTCCGAATAAATAAATTATTGTTGTTGTTGATTTTGATGTCGTCGACGAGAGATATACTTGAAACTAGGTTCCAAGAAGTGTGTGGAGGGAGGGAGAGAGAGAGAGAGAGAGAGAGAGAGAGAGAGAGAGAGAGAGAGAGAGAGAGAGAGAGAGAGAGAGAGAGAGAGAGAGAGAGAGAGAGAGAGAGAGAGAGAGAAAATAGCCGCGGACATGAACTGCAGAAGTGGCACACGTTGGGAAGACTCCAACAACAACACGGAATCAACGAGGAACCGATGACTAATACCGCAAAAAATAGTGAAAAACTGCCAACTGAGAGAGAGAAGAAAAAAAAAAAAAAAAAAAAAAAAAAAAGCAAATGAAACGACAGAAAA
>NC_061836.1:27183799-27188799 GCF_019202785.1 Penaeus chinensis
ACAACACACACACACACACACACACACACACAACACACACACACACACACACACACACACACACACACACACACAAAGACACACACACACACATACACATATGTGTGTGTGTGTGTGTGTGTGTGTGTGTGTATGATATATATATATAATATATTTATATATATAAAGTATATAATGAGAAGGTTTCGATTATATCTTTATCACAAATACATGTATTTTTTGACGAAGATGTAGTCGAAACCGGTCTAATACAATCTCTTGTACTGTGAAAGTATTCATTCTCATCCTATATTTCCTTCATTTGCCAACGTGAATACGATATATATATATATATATATATATATATATATATAATATATATATATATATATTTCATGTATATGTATATATGTAAATAAATATATATATATCAAGTGTGTGTATATATATATATATATATATATATGTATATATTGTATATGTATATATATATATATATATATATATATATATATATATATATATATATTTCATGTGTTTGTGTATATATATACACATGAAATAGGTATATGTATATATACATATATATATACATTTATATACATTTATATACATATATATATAGATATATATACATATATATATGTGTATATATATATATATATATTTTTTTTTTTTCATGTGTATATATATACATACATACACATACTCATACACATACACATACACATACATATACACATACATATACACATACATATACACATACACATACACATACACACACACACACACACACACACACACACACACACACACACACACACACACACACACACACACACACACACACACACACACACACAAACACACACATACACATACACACACACACACACACACACACACACACACACACACACACACACACACACACACACACACACACACACACACACACACACACACACTCATGTGAGTGTGTGTATTTTGTGTGTATGTGTGTCAGTGAGTGATAACGGGAGAACAGGAGAAGGCGACTTAAAAGATAAGACACAAATAAGAGAGAAAGAAAAAATAAAGTGGGGAAAATGTTAATCAGATTTGGCAAAGTCAAGTCAATTATGGCACGCGCGGGACCAGCTTTACATCGTTTGACAAAGAAATTAGATTGATAAAAAAAAAAAAAGTTGTTTTGAGCGAGGCTGTTGGAATTTAAGTATGGTTGACATATCAAAGAGTAAGCAGACGGAAAGTTAGATAAATCGTATGTGTTTATTTATTTACTTATTTGTATTTTTTTTTGTATATTCTTTATTTATGTTTTCATCAGCTTGCTTTTCACGTTTTCATGGTGACGCGTACTCACACCGAGCATATAAAGGGAAGATCGATTATCTCGTCGGCCCCTTATGAGGCGCCTGGAGATTTCCTTGCACTCGAGACGAATGCCGAGACGTGCGAAGTATTAAATTGCAGGAAATGCAACACGTGTGACGCGTCTTTCGAATATCTGGGATTGCACAGACGGTAGGAAGGTGAATAACGTAATGAGTGTTGCAATTTGAGGAAAAACAGAGGGGGGGGGGGTTGTTGATAGAGAAAAGGTAGGCGGAAATGTAGGTAAATAGACACGGGATGAGGGGAATAATCAGGTAGAGGGAGAAAGAGCAGACATATGAAAATTCAGAAATTGGGCATCGAGAGGCCAACCGTTGTTAGTTTATATTCAATCAAATATTAATAAGGGAGAAGCGATTGCAGAGATAGAGAAAAGAATAACGTCTAAGGCATATCAAAGCCTGCACCCCCCCCCCCCTTCCTTCCATCGACCCCCACCCGCTTCCTTCCTCGTCCTTGGCCTCCACCCCCCTCTTCCTCCCTCTCCCTCCCTCTCCCTCTCTCCCCCTCTCTCTCCCTCTCTCTCCCTCTCTCTCCCTCTCTCTCTTCTTCGTCGTCCTTCTTTCGTCCTCTTCCATGGTCTTCATCCCGTATCTTCTTCCTTCCTCGCTCACCGTCCTTCTTCCTTCTTTCTCCTCCTCTTCATCTTCCTCATTCCGCCTTCCCTCTTCTTCTTATTATTCCTCCTCCTCCTCCTCCTCCTCCTCCTCCTCCTCCTCCTCCTCCTCCTCCTCCTCCTCCTCCTCCTCCTCCACCTCCTCCTCCTCCTCCTCCCTCCACCTCCTCCTCCTCCTCCTCCTCCTCCTCCTCCTCCTCCTCCTCCTCCTCCTCCTCCTCCTCCTCCTCCTCCTCCTCCTCCTCCTCCTCCTCCTCCTCCTCCTCCTCCTCCTCCTCCTCCTCATCCTTTTCCCCCTCTCCCTCCTTCCTTCCCTCCCCCCTTTTCTCCCCTCCCCTCCTCTCCCCCTCCCAATCCACCCCTCTCCATGGCCATCCCATCCCCCTCCCCCCGCTCCTCCCGCACTGCAAGGCCACGTCCCGAGCGGCCGCAATCCACCCCCGGGGCCCGAGCGCGACTGATCCGCCGTCGTGTTGCTCTCGCCGCCGTCTTTCCAGAGGACCGACGATGGCCGGGGCGTCGAAAGGTCAGGGAAGAGCCTCGGCCCATAAGGTACGTCAAGGTCCACAGGAAGATCCGATTTTGTGCTGACCTTCCCTCTCTTTCTTCATCTACTACTACTATTACTACTACTGCTACTATTACTACTAGTACTTCTGCTGCTGCTGCTGCTGTTGTTACTTCACCTCTTCCCGCCCTCCTCCTATTCCATCTCCTTAATATCGTCAATAACCACCATGTTTTATTTTTTTTCTCGTATCTCTCGTCTCCCTCTTTTTCTTTCTCCTCCTCCTTTCTCTTTTTTCTCTTTCCTCCTCCGTGTCCCCGATCAGGCAAATTGCTCGCGGACAAGAACACGTAGAAAAGAGGAAGGGAAGGCTTTACGCAAACAGGACCTTGATCCTTCAGGACTTTTAGGGTGGGGAGGGGGTGAGAGGAGGGAGGGAGGGGGTGAGCGATTTAACGGCCTACATACGCGCCGATTAGAAAGTGGTGATGTCTGTGTCTGTCTGGCTGTTTGGTCTGTCTGGCCTGTCTAGTCTATCTGGTTGGTTTTGGATGGCGTAGATAAGAAAAAAGAAAAAAAAAAAGTAAAAAAAAGATTATAATAATGATAATCCACCTGCAGACAAATGCGTACACGCAAGCTCACTACCGCACACGTCGGCGGACAAGCGCACCGCAACGCGATCAAGACGACGCATTCGCACACAGCCGCTCTTCCGAAATCTCTAGGCCTGCCAGCGGTAATCGGCGGAAGTACACGGCGAGGGCGGCGTTTTTAGAAACTTTTGTGCCGGAAGTTATTGTGTTTTTCTTTTTTTTTCTTTTCTTTTTTATGCCTTGGAGCTTTTATTGGTTTGGGAAAAGAAGAGGGGGAGAGAGAGAATATGGGAATAATCGTGGAAGGAGGTGAGGAGGAAGAGCTGTAGTAGGTGGAGATGAAATGGATGGAATAATGGAGAGTGAGTGATGTGACATAAGAAAGACAGACAGAGACAGACAGACACAGTCAAAGACAGACAGACACAGTCAAAGACAGAAAGACAGATCGACAGACAGACAGAAGTAAACCAAGGAGAAAAGAAGACGATAGAATAGACATTGAAGACTAAAGAAAATGGTAGACGAAAGTTACGTCATAGAAGTAATAACGAACATGAAAAGCAATAAGGTGCCCAAAAAACAATACCAAATTATTAACAGATCAAAATTTAAAACCGGAAGTATGAAATAAGAGGCGAACATCACAATTTCAAAGTCACATTTACTCGAAACACAGACGGTACAAAAGAGAAAATATAAGAACAGCTTTTCCAGCTTTTCTCTGCGCCAATGAATTCTGTGCGTGTCTGTCTGTTAGCTCGGATGAGTTAAGGAAAAGAAATTGAATACCGTGCGAGTGTAAACAGGTATATTTTCACGCGCGTTGTCGCTTTGTTTTTTTCATATGCATTCTTGATAAATGTAGAGAATTTGGTATGTTGTATATGTGTCTGAATGTTTTATATGTCAGGGTTAGTTAGGGAAGAAGATGTGTGTAAGAAAAAAACAAACAAACTAATGAACAGTGTGTATGCGTGCGTGTCTGGGCATAAGTATATACACATCATTTGGGAAACGTCATTGCTCTGAGATGATAAAGTGATGATAATTTTTAAGAAATGGAGAGATAAGATACAAAAATTCCTAAAGATGGAGTTCAGGGGATGAGATCCACGAGGGAATATTACTTAGGCTGAAATGATACGAGAGAATGTAAATGATAAAGGAACGAAATGTGTGAAGATCAACGACCTGAGATAGTTTGTATACGTAGTGACGGGAACACTTGTTTCTCAGAGCATTTGTCGTGAGACACCTGTGGACGCGTGATGTTTTATCTCTTGCGTATTTTGTTGAAAATTCGAGATTTCCTTCCTCTTTCCTTTTCACCCCCGTCGTTGGTGTCATCGTCGTCCTCCTCGTCCTCCTCCCTCCTCCTCCTCCTCCTCCTCCTCCTCCTCCTCCTCCTCCTCTCTACTCCTCCTCCTCCTCCCCTCTTCCTCCTCTTACTCCTTCTCCCTCCTCTTACTCCTTCTCCCTCCTCGTTCACCTCCTCCCTCCTCGTTCTCCTCCTCCTCCTCCTCCTCCTCCTCCTCCTCCTCCTCCTCCTCCTCTTCCGTCTCCTCCTCCTCCTCCTCCTCCCCCCCTCTTCCTCATCTTACTCCTCCTCCCTCCTCGTTCTCCTCCTCCTCTTCCTCCTCCTCCTCCTCCTCCTCCTCCTCCTCCTCCTCCTCCTCCTCCTCCTCCTCCTCCTCCTCCTCCTTCTCTTTCCCCTCCCCCTCTCCCTCCCCCTCCTCCTCTGACCTCCCCCTCCTCCTCACTATTTCCCTATTCCCTCATCCCTATACCCCCATCTTTTCCCCCCTCCCCTTCACGCAACAAGGTCATTAGCAGAGACTGAAATATCAGTGAAAAGCCAAGGGAAATCGGCGATAATCGGTCGGCAATTAAAGACACA
>NC_061836.1:27193799-27195460 GCF_019202785.1 Penaeus chinensis
CACAGAAGGCATCCTATTACTGATACACATAGCACACCCGATGTTCCTTTAGCTATCCACGTATACTCAGCTGGTGTTCCATTAGCAATCCACGCACGGATTCTTTTTCTCTTTTATTCGGCCCGATGTTTTCTCTCTCGCCGAATGTGCCGGGCCAGATGCTGCGGATGATCAGTAATGAGAAGCGCAGCTGGGAGATGACAGAGCGGGTGCCGTTGCTGAGGTAGGGATGCGGTGGGAGGGGGGGGGGGCGTGGGTGTCGGGCGCGTTGGATTAGGGTGGGCGTTGTGATCCGTCGAATTTTTGGTTGTCTTTCTTTCGTTATTATTTGTTGGTTTATCTTGTGTCGATTCTGTTTCATTTTCAGTGCTACCTCTCTCTTTCGCAGGATTCATTCACTTCTCTTCTTGTACTTTCTTTGTCATTGTGCGTCCTCCGTCTCTTTTTCTTCCTTTTTCTTTCTCCCTACTTCTCTCCTTCTCTCATTTCCTCTTCTCTAGTTGTTTTCTTTCATCCTTCTCTTAACCTATTCTCTCTTCCCCTCCTCCTCTCTGTCTCCCTTTCCCCTCCTCCTCCCTGTCTCCCCTTCCCCTCCTTGGCGTCTTTCATTCCTCTCTACTTCTCATTATCTTTCCTTCACCGTTTCTCTCTTTCCCTCTTCTCGTCTCTTCTTCCTTCCTTCCCTTCACCTCGTCTCGACTCCCACACGCTTTGGCTCTCGGCAGGGGATGATTGTCTTCTCTTCGTGTTATGTCAGGTGTGGCTTTGTTTTGAGAGACAAACGTTTTTAAGAAGTAAACGTTTGTTGATGATGTGTATGTTTATTCGAGACATGTGTTTGTGACGAGCGTCGCTGACAAACGGTATTGGAAGAAAACATTTGCTAATTATGTGTGCGAATCTGCAAGGCCAACAGGTTGTGTTGGTTGCGACTGCTTATTACCGAGGCAAAGCGTTTGAGTGTGTTGTGCGTGCAAGCGTAGTCCGTTTGTGTGGGTCTAATTGCAAGCCAGAAGACGGTTATTGGCGACGAATGCTTGTCGGGGATTCGTGTTATTTTGCGCGAGTCTAGTGTCAGGTGACAGATGCCAGTGCCAAGGCGGGTCTACTAAGCAAACAGGACTTGCGGGTGACTGTGGGGGTAAGATATGTGTGTATGTGTGTGTGTGGACTGTGGGGATGCGAGATATGCAGACGGAGTATAAATACATGGTTTGACAGACGGTGATTATTAGAGAGAGAGTTCGCGGCATACCTGCCTGCCTTGCCTGCCTTGCCTGCCTTGCCTGCCTTGCCTGCCTTGCCTGCCTTGCCTGCCTGCTTGCACTCCCCCTTCCCCCTTGACTCTTCTTCTACCTGCTTCTATGAATAGCATGTTTTTCCGCTTTTGTTGTCTTCGTCGTGTGACTTCCCCATTTGCCCCTTCTCTCTTTTCGGCTTCCTTCTTCTTCTCTTTCTTTTCGCCCTCGCTTTCTTTAATTATTGCCCAGTTGTTTGTTTTTCTAATTGCGGTCATAAATCATCTTCTCCTCCTCCTCCTTCTGTTATTTTCGTCCATTGTTCCTCCTCTATTGTTCCTTCTCTATCCCTCATCTTGTATTATTCCCCGTTTTCTATGCTTCACCCTCTCTCCTTCCTTCGGTCATGCCTCCTCTGTTCTT
>NC_061836.1:27195560-27198060 GCF_019202785.1 Penaeus chinensis
CTCTCCCCTCCCCTCTCCTTCTCCCGCTGCCGAGATGAGGACGGAGAGAGAGAACACACGTGAAATACAAAATCAGGAATTTGTACTTCGTTACGTAAGTGATCATGGTGTGACGGCTGCTGTGATAAAGGTTTCTTAGAAGGTAAGCCTAGCACTAGTCTGAAATAGTGTTTCGCATAATCGTTTTCGCATCAGTACTGGCATGTGTCTAAATAGGGCGATGTGTCGTAACGATGATGGATAGCCAGGATTTTTTTTTTTTTCTCGTCGTATAGCGTCTGTTTCAAGATCGTCACTGAAGGTAATGAACATGCGCTGTCCTATAATTGATACATATTTAACAGACACAAATTCCATTATTTGAATGATTAACCATTCATCCGTGTATTCATTCACCAAACATACCATATTCTACCACACAGACACACGTTATTTATTTTCTTTCCTCTCTCCCTCTCTCCCTCTGTGTGTGTGTGTGTGTGTGTGTGTGTGTGTGTGTGTGTGTGTGTGTGTGTGTGTGTGTGTGTGTGTGTGTGTGTGTGTGTGTGTGTGTGTGTGTGTGTGCGTGTGTGCGTGAGTGCGTGTGTGCGTGTGTGCGTGCGTGCGTGCGTGCGTGCGTGCGTGCGTGCGTGCGTGCGTGCGTGCGTGCGTGTGTGTGTATGCGCGCGCGCGTGTCTATGTGTGTGTCTCTAGCATTCAGTAACAGATAGTCACCCTACTACATACAGTGAACATATTGTCTTCCCTTCTTCTCCTCTATTCCCCCACCTCCCTGTCTTTGTCTGCCCCGTTTATCTGCTCGACATGGACCCTGATGGGATTACTAATTGGACTAATGCCCCCGGACGTCTTCCTTGCCTTTGTGTTTTTGTTTCAATTAAAGTCGTTAGCGTGAAAATAAAGTTGAAAAATATATCCCCTTACCTATTTAATATTTGAACATCCCAAAGAGCCTGGACCATACCACGGGGCATATAGAGGTCAAACCCCAAAATACCCTCATAAAGCAAGTTAGCATGCCCTCAACGTACCCTATTTGACTTCATTAAGAGACCCAGGGAGCAACTGAAGCAGGAAAGACCCTATGGTGTATTCCCTCCCGAGAAAATCCCTGGCCACTTGACTCCCCCCCCCCCCCCTTCCGCATTTGCCTCCTTTAGCGTATCGATCGTTCCTTCGCATTATCATAAAACCAAGCGCCGTTTTCGACCACGAGCAGGGGCGTCTCAGGTAGCTGTAGAAAGTGACCCCCGGGGAGAGATAATGCCTTGATCTCCCACGGAATCACTCCAGCGCTCGTCACTCCGTCAAATCCTCAGATGTATCTTACTTACTTATCAATTCCATCGCAAGACAGTTAATCGACTCGCACAGGCATCCATTCATTTATTATCGATTTCCCATGCTAATTAACTAACTTGTGGCGGATTCATTTACCTCTCTCTTCCGACACGACACAACCCCCGCTCCCTCCCCCCTCCCTCTTCTTCCGACTTGACCCCATCCCCTCCCCCTCTTCCCCACCTGACTCCCCCCCCTCCCCCTCTCCGACTTGACCCCATCCCCTCCCCCTCTTCCCTCCTGACTCCACCCTCTCCCCCTCTTCCCACCTGACTCCACCCCCTCCCCCTCTCCAGACTTGACCCCATCACCCCCCTCTTTCCACCTGACTTCACCCCCTCCCCCTCTCCAGACTTGAACCCACCCCCTCCCCCTCCCCCTCCCCCTCCCCAAGCAGCGTCCCCGGGGCTGCTACCAACAAGGGAATTAATCACTTAATCACAGGTGAGACCCTCGACCTCTCCACAACGACGTGCGCCGATTACCTGCTAGACCTCACACCCGCTCGCGTACGCACTTACTTAGGGACACATTCACGCCAGATGAAAATGAAGCAGCCATAATAATATAATTTCCTTTATCACTGTGGCCGCGCTTCATGTCACTTAATCATGGAGGGATAACCACGCGCCTTTTTAAACAGGCACATTAGTTTCGTATATCTTTATAAGTAATATCAAACATCGTAAAATGAATACATATATATATTATATATATATACATTTTTTTTTTACAATAACATAACAGCAAAACTAATAGACTTAGCAACGAAAGTCAAACTGACTCGTACTGAAAGACAAAGGAAAACAACAAAACTCACCAATGGCATTTGCCGCCTCCTGCGACTTTATTTTCTCAGTATCCTACTTAACTTCTCTCATCTGGACAAAAAACTGGTTCATCAGTTAAGCCCCGACACTTAAAGGCAGACAGGATGATCGCTTACCTGAAAAAAACAAGGCAGAACATCAACAACTCATAAAAGCTTCTTAATGCCATAAAATAAACAGCTAATAAAAGGCAATTTTCTTTCATGTTTTAAGTAATTTGTGCATAACCATCAAATATAAACAAATAATCCCGTATCTTCAGAATGAAACACCATTCTTTATATACACATACAGTAAGTGTTCGCGCATCTTCATAGGTGCGCATGCGC
>NC_061836.1:27208060-27215560 GCF_019202785.1 Penaeus chinensis
ATAGCTGCCATCCATTTCTCCTGCCACTTTGAGAACCAATGTTGTCACCCTATCTTCTCTCTCCCCTTTCCTCCCCCTTCCCTTGTCCCCTTCTCCCCGCCCCCTGGCTCTCCCCGCCCACCCTTTGGTGTGCCTCGTGCCGCCGTTACGGGTGGGAAGTGTCGGGCGGCGCGGCGGCGGTGGGCGTTGGTGGGCGGCGGCGTCAGATACAGATCTGTTATGGTACTCAGGCAACCCCGGGGCGCTACCCGTCCAAGGCTGGCACTCCTCCTTCGAGAGTGCCAATGGGTCCTCTCTCCCTCTTGTCCATCTGTCCGCATGTCAGACTTATCTCCTCAACTCCTTCTCTTCGCACCCCATGCTGCTCCCCGCGCTGACCTCCCCTCCCTCCCCTCGCGATCCCTGGGAGACAGCTGTGTCACTCTCCCCTCCCCCCACTGCACCCTCCTCCCCCGCCCGTCGCCGCTTATCCTTGAGCAAAGAATTCGGCGCTTTTGTTTTGTTCGCTTCGTCTTCTCGCCATCTTCTTTCTTCGTTCGTGGATCTGACGTGTTAACGGTTCATTAAATTTCTGTGTCTGTTGCAATTTGGTTACCAGTTGGTCTCTGTTTACCTATCTATCCATTTATCTATCTGCCTATCTATCGAACGGTCAGTCATTCTCAGTCTCTGCCTCCCTCTCTTTCTGTTTGTTTATCTGTTGGTTGGTCTGTCTGTCTGTCTGTCTGTCTGTCTGTCTGTCTGTCTGTCTGTCTGTCTGTCTGTCTGTCTGTCTGTCTGTCTGTCTGTCTGTCTGTCTGTCTTTCTGTCTGTCTGTCATTCTGTGTGTGTGTGTGTGTGTGTGTGTGTGTGTGTGTGTGTGTGTGTGTTTGTGCGTATAAATAAATAAATAAATAAGTATAAATATACATATACATATATCTATCTATCAGTCTATCTATCTATACACATATCTATCCATCTAGATCTATCAGTCTAATTACGCAGAGACATACCACGTCAGTCTACCTATCCGTCCGTCGACCTCTCCCTCCTCCCTCTTTGTCCACCAGCCCGTATATTTCCGTCTACGTCCGCCCCGGCACGCGCCCCTTCCCCCCCCCCCTTCCCACGTGGCGCTGCAGCTCAGCCTCTCAGCGGACCCGAGGGCGCGCGGCGTTGCTTGAGGCGCCCCTACGGCAGGAGGAATGCCGAGTATGCGCCACGGCATTCCTGTCCGGCGGTGCCACGGCGAGCTTCAGTGCCACTTCGGTTTTCCCTTCCTTCCTTCCTACCTTCTTTTTCCTCTTCCATAATCTCTTTCTCATCGTTTGTCTTCACTTTCTTCTCCTTCCATCTCCCTTTCTTCTTCTTTTATTCCTAGTGGTATTTCCATTACTGGTATCTTTCATTTTGCTATACATCTGCCTTTCTTCCTTTTTTCTTCTTCTTTTTTTTCTGCTTCTTCTCCTCCCCCTCCGCCTTCCTATAATGGGGCCTCCCCCGCCAGCACGCAGCTGTCACCCCCACACTGAGATTCAAGCCTCTCGGTTGCTGTCTATCTGTCGTTCTCTATCTATCTATGTCTCCGTTGGTTTGTCTGCCTGCCTTCTATTTTTGCCTATCTCTACCTAGAGCTGTCTGAAGGCGGTAGTTATCCTCTCTCTCTGTCTCTCTATGTCTCTGCCTCTATATGTCTTTGTCTCTCTCTTGCTGTCTGTCTGCCTGTCTGTCTGTCTGTCTGTCTGTCTGTCTGTCTGTCTGTCTGTCTGTCTGTCTGTCTGTCTGTCTCTCTCACACACACACACACACACACACACACACACACACACACACACACACACACACACACACACACACACACACACACACACACACACACACACACACATTCACACACAAACACACACATTCACAAACTAAACATACACACAAAAACAAAAAAAATCCACACACACCACAAACTTTTCCCCCCACAAACGCACAAGCCAGACAGCGGCGGCACCCGGAAGTGGCCACACCGAGGAAGGGGCACTGCGTCGCGCCCGGGCAGTGCCTACTTCAGCCCCACGTCATTACTGTCACAAATCCAAAATCAATAATGGGAGACCAATTTAACCTAACTGACGGTCCAAAATGCGACCACGAGGAGAGAGGAGGGAGGGCCCCCGGTGTGTATGCCTACATACTTTCCACGTGTGTGTGTGTGTGTGTGTGTGTGTGTGTGTGTGTGTGTGTGTGTGTGTGTGTGTGTGTGTGTGTGTGTGTGTGTGTGGGTGTGTGTGTGTGTGTGTGTGTGTGTGTGTGTGTGTGTGTGTGTGTGTGTGTGTGTGTGTGTGTGTGTGTGTGTGTGGGTGTGTGTGTGCGTGCGTGTGTGTGTGCAGAAAGAAAGAGTAAGAGAATGAGAGAATGAGATAGTGAGTGAGTGAGTCAGTGAGGGAGGGAGGGAGGGAGGGAAGGAGGGAGGGAGGCAGGAAGGGAGGGAGGGAAGGAGGGAGGGAGGGAGGGAGGGAGGGAGGGAGGGAGGGAGGGAGGGAGGGAGGGAGGAAGGAAGGAAGGAAGGAAGGAAGGAAGGAAGGAAGGGAGGGAGGGAGGGAGGGAGGGAGGGAGGGAGGGAGGGAGGGAGTGAGTGAGTGAGTGAGTGAGTGAGCATGTATATATATATATATATATATATATATATATATGTATATATATATTCACACACACACACACATACCCACACACATATATACAAATATACACATACATACCCGGAGAAGAAAAGGAACAATTCAGAATCAAAGACCCGGCGGTGGATGAAACTAGAGGTGAAGGCAGAAGCGAAGGGACAAGGTTTCTATGGCACGCGTCAACCATCTCCCTAATTGGTCCCTGCGATAACCCTTTTCTCTTCTTATTAATGTCACTCACATCCGACCTATGCCGTAGGGTAAGAATTAAGATACTCAGTGTTCCAATCTATTTACCTCCTCTACACACACGCTCACACTCACACTCACACTCACTCTCACTCACACTCACACACACACGTATAAATGGTTGTAAGGAAGGGGGTAATAGCACGAAGCTCGATATAATGCACAATGCGAGTGACTCAATTCTCGTAAATCCCGGGGACACCTGCATTTACTGGTCTGTCACACGCTGTGGGTCCTTCGATGAAGCCAACTGCTTAAAACTTTCAAATAAAGATAAGCCCCAAGAGCGACCCCTAAGCCCCGAAACAAAGCGAAGCCCCCGATGCAGCTGAGATGTATCCCCCAGAATAGATCTTGCGGCAACGGTGGGAGTAAATTGCCCGCATAAAAAAAATGCATTTTTTAGATTCCCGCGACTATAAAAAGCCGCGACCGAAATTCAAAATATACAACAAGAACTGCCAGACGCACCCTGTCCTATAGCACGGCCAAATTCCTATGCATCTGCAACTGCCACCAAAGGCTATATACTCTCTACACCAGACCACTAAGGCGGCAATAAACACAAGGATTGAAGAGGCATCAATTACAACAAAACCATAAATAAAGTTAAAAATCCATCTCTTCTGATAACACACGACGCCTGTCAACCAAAATGGATCCCAAAAATCACCCATCCCTCTCAGCAGACGACATTCATTAATAACCCATCCCGAGAGACGATCGCTAAGGACCTCGCGATTAGTGGCGCCTGCTAAAGCTCCCTCCAAAACACCCGTTAGAATGGCAACATTGTGCAGGTGTTGACGGCGGCGAAGTTATCACGCACTGCTTTCCTCGACTACTCTACGCACAAACTCCCGGCGTCCGACCTCCTTTGCTTAATGCCCGATGCGGTTACCAGCTTCGCCAAAGGCTTCAGCGAGACGCATATTAAAACCAGATATCACTTGAGTATAGTGCTAATAAAACCCGACAGAAATCGCTCGCCGTCTACTTTCTCCTCGTACTCTTATAGTCGCTTATTGTTTACATTCGACTTAAAACGACAATCACACAGACACGCGAGCACCCTCCCTCCCTCCCTCCCTCCCTCTCGGTACCTTGCCTCGCCCACTCCCTTCCACTTCGCTCCCTTCCTGACTGCCTCGCACATATCGTCCTCCTTCCCTCTTCCTCATCATTTCGCTCTTTCTTTATCACCCATTCAGTACCAACGCCTCCCTCTTACTTCTTTAAAAAAAAAATATATATATATATATTCAAAGCCATCATTCACCCGATCCCGCCCATCGCCTTCCTACCCCACCCCCATTCTTCTCCACCCCTTCCCCCTCCCCCACCCTCCCCCTTAAACCTAGATCAAGATAATGGTAATGATGATCAACAAGAACGACCGGGATGAGCGTAATGAGTCTGCTGGACCACGTCTGATGAGGCGAGATGAGGTAATGGGGATGCTGGAGGGTGAAGGGGAGAGGGGGAGAGGGGGGGGATTTGCGAGAGGTAGTTTGTTTGATTTATAAATACGAGAGGAGGATGAAGGGGGAGTGGGAGAGAGGGGAGGATAGAACGGAAAGAAGGAGAGAAAGAAGAAGGGAAGGAAGAAGAGAGGAGAGAGAAGAGAAGGAGGGAAGGAGGGAAGGAAGGAGAGAGCGAGTGAGAGAGCGAGTGAGAGAGAGAGACGAGAGAGAGAGAGAGAGAGAGAGAGAGAGAGAGAGAGAGAGAGAGAGAGAGAGAGAGAGAGAGAGAGAGAGAGAGAGAGAGAGAGAGAGAGAGAGAGAGAGAGAGAGAGAAACAGACAGACAGACAGACAGACAGACAGACAAAGAAAACGCGGGAAAAAAGAGAATCCCCGAACCACCCAGCCATAAAGAAATAAGTCACAGCGATAAAATGAACAATGATAATAACAATAACCCGCGAGAGATCAGAGGGACACTAGCCACGCCCGGGGTAGCGAGCTGGCATCATCCGCGGGCATGAGACGCATCTGGCATCGCAGGGAGATGTCGCAGATGATGATGCTGGCGATGCTCCTACACTCCCTCAAGCTCCTCATGACTGCCGGGTTGATGTATTGCATGAGGCTCTCACCCTCACTCCTCACTGCTTTCTTAGATCATCCCCCTGCACTTCGTCTCTCTCTCTCTCTCTCTCTCTCTCTCTCTCTATATATATATATATATATATATATATATATATATATATATCTCTCTCTCTCTCTCTCTCTCTCTCTCTCTCCTCTCTCTCTCTCTCTCTCTCTCTCTCTCTCTCTCTCTCTCTCTGCCTTCCTTCCTCCTTCCTTCCTTCCTTCTTTCCTTCCCTCCATATGCACCCTCTCTCCTCCACTCGACCCTTCTCTCCTATTAACTCTACTCGTCCCTCCCTCTCCTTCTCCTCCCCCCATTTCCCCCTTCCCGCCATTCGTCCTTTCTTTCCACTATATCACCCATTCATCCCTTCTCTCCACTAATACTCACTCTTACTCTCTGCTTGCTTGCTTGCTTGCTTGCTTGCTTGCTTGCTTGCTTGCTTGCTTGCTACTTGCTTGCTTCCTACCTTCCCTCCCTTCTATCCTCCCTCCCTCCCTCCCTCCCTCCCTCCCTCCCTCCCATCCCCCTCCCTCCCTCCCATCCCCCTCCCTCCCTCCCATCCCCCTCCCTCCCTCCCATCCCCCTCTCTCCCTCCCATCCCCCTCCCTCCCTCCCTCCCCTACTCCCTCCCATCCTCCCTCCCTCCCTCCCTCCCTCCCACGCTCATTATGGTTCATCCAACATTCTACTGTACTCTACAGTAACACGCAGACAAAGAAGGGGAGATTATGATGAATATTATGAACAAAGAGTAACAACCGTTTTCATGGGGGAAATGAGACATAGGAGGAAAAAATATATAAAAAAAGGCTGAGGAATGCAGAGAAAATAAAGTCTTCCCCTATGCCCTTTTATTTGCCTGCCCAACCATTTTCTCTCTGTCTTCATTTTCTCAAGTCTCCCATTTTCCGCTTCCCTTCTACTTTTCTCTTCTGTTTCACATAGTTTCTGCCAACCTTTCCCTTTCCTCTGTCTCCCTTTCTCTCTCATAATTTCTCTCTTCCTTTTCACCTCTTTGCTTCTCCCTGCCATTCCCTGACCAAACTGTGTACGCATGCCAGCCGACACTTACTGCGATGATGAAAATCGACATAATTAACATTTATTAGCAAACGATAACCAAAATATTTACAATGACCTTATTTTGAAAATTAACAATAATAGCAACTTTAATAACAATAACAGTAACAATAACAACAACAATAATAATAATAATAATCATAGTAGTAGTAGTAAAAACAATAATAAAAACAATTATAATAATAAAAATAATAACAATAATAATAACCACAAAAATAATAACAACAATAATAATAATAACAAAAAACTATATAATAATTGCAACAACAGTAAAAAAAAAACAGCAACAACAATAGTTAGCACAAAGTCTCTACAGCATCAAGACAAAAAAGAAAAGATACGAAGCTACACATAGTCTACGAAGTACCAATACCTCAATACTTAAACAGCTGACCTACATGCGACTCGATGCGGGCGCCGACCAGCCCTACGCGGGCGATTGCTCAAAGAAGAACCGAAATGTCACTCTGCCCTTTCCTCCTTCCGTCTCGGTACGGGGGAGGGGAGGGGAGGGGAGGGGGGTGAGAAGGGATGGAGAAGAAGAAAAAAAAAAAGGGAGAGGAAGAACAAGGAGAGAAAGAGGGGAAGGGGAGGGAAGGAGGGGAAGGGGAGAGAAAGAGGGGAAGGGGAGGGAAGGAGGAGAGGTGATGGAGGGAGGAAGCGGGAGAGGAAAAATAAGTTTTTGTTAAAACCCACGAGGGAATATGTTTTTTAAAAATCTTGTCTCGGTTTATCATACGGGATTTCAATATTCTTCTCTATGGCTGCTGCAATCACAATAATAACAACAGTAAGTAAAGAAACATCGTTGATGATAATGATAGATGATAATGACACCAATCATAACAATAACATTATCATCATTATCATCGAAAAAAAAATCCAGCATCTGCATCACCCAGCATCCAATACTTCAAACCCAGAAAAAAACAATAAGAAACAAGCGAACACTTAACAATCACTACAAAATAGATCCAACATCATCAAAAATCCCCCCTCCCCTTCTCTCCCCGCCCCCCCCCCCCCCACCTCACCGAAAAAAGCTGCCACCTGGCGAGAACGAAATCAGTTCCGTAACGGGGTTATCGCTGCCCGGATCGAAACACGTACTTCCGTCGTAACGGGAATGTAATTGCAGGCACGGACGGTGAAAAACGATGATGTAAAACACTGGCAATAATGGGTAAATAGATGTTGATGAATAAATTATACACTGATAAACTAATTGTATATTAACAATTACAGCAAAGATAGAGAAAATGGTATAGGTACCTTAAATAAGCGTATAATAAATAAGGTTAAGGCATTTTAAATGTTACGTAAATTAATAACAACGATACCGAGAAGTACACAACAAAGCGAAAACAATTCACAATATACAATATACAACACAATGAACGGTTAACAGGTAATGCAACGACAGA
>NC_061836.1:27220560-27223060 GCF_019202785.1 Penaeus chinensis
GCACGCGTCTCCACGGTACACTTGGCACGTGTATAACTATAGACACTCACACACACACACAACGACTATATTTCTACGGTCGTCCCCACACTGTCCTTTACTCTCATTCGCACTCGAGTTTCGAGCCCCAACACGACACACGCGACGCGACGACTTCGACGACAACCGCGCCGGAACTCAACGTCCACGCGAGTATACCGCACATACACACACACACCCCCGCGACACGATGGCTGAATGGGTGGCTGAAGAGACGCAGCGAGGGAAAGCGAGGAGAGCACCAAGACGCGGTGACACGCTCGCCGAGATGGTGTGGCTTGGTGATCTCTCGCTGCGGGGCGCCGCGCTCGCTAGCTGCTCGCGACACCGGAGACTGGCGCACACTGTGTGAGGGGAGGCTGCCGCGCCCACGGTGCCAGGAGAGGACAGGGAGAGGGGGAGGAGGGGGAGGGGACGGGCGCGAGGGGAGAGAGAGAGAGAGAGAGAGTGGGAGAAAAGCGACCAACCCTCGAGAGACAGCGCCACCTCCACGACGCTGCCACACCTGACCGGGCGCATTCGACCACGCACGCACACTACCCGTGTTCAATCAACTTTTCCAAAGATATATTCTTTTGCCTCAATGCAAGACTCAATCTAAGAAATCAGATATGATTTCAGAATTAACCTGCAGCAGACTTCGCAGTCTAAAACTGATCAACAATAATGCTCTCTTTCGGAAATAGGCCTAGCAACCCTTTACCCATCCACGTGGTATCCCAACAGAATTATTCACTTTTATGTTAAATAATCATATGGAATATGACCATAACAATAACGAAATAAATGACATAATAAACATAAATCCGATAATAATGATAATAATGATAATAATGATAATAATGATAATAATGATAATAATGATAATAATGATAATAATGATAATAATGATAATAATGATAATAATGATAATAATGATAATAATGATAATAATGATAATAATGATAATAATGATAATAATGATAATAATGATAATAATGATAATAATGATAATAATGATAATAATGATAATAATGATAATAATGATAATAATGATAATAATGATAATAATGATAATAATGATAATAATGATAATAATGATAATAATGATAATAATGATAATAATGATAATAATGATAATAATGATAATAATGATAATAATGATAATAATGATAATAATGATAATAATGATAATAATGATAATAATGATAATAATGATAATAATGATAATAATGATAATAATGATAATAATGATAATAATGATAATAATGATAATAATGATAATAATGATAATAATGATAATAATGATAATAATGATAATAATGATAATAATGATAATAATGATAATAATGATAATAATGATAATAATGATAATAATGATAATAATGATAATAATGATAATAATGATAATAATGATAATAATGATAATAATGATAATAATGATAATAATGATAATAATGATAATAATGATAATAATGATAATAATGATAATAATGATAATAATGATAATAATGATAATAATGATAATAATGATAATAATGATAATAATGATAATAATGATAATAATGATAATAATGATAATAATGATAATAATGATAATAATGATAATAATGATAATAATGATAATAATGATAATAATGATAATAATGATAATAATGATAATAATGATAATAATGATAATAATGATAATAATGATAATAATGATAATAATGATAATAATGATAATAATGATAATAATGATAATAATGATAATAATGATAATAATGATAATAATGATAATAATGATAATAATGATAATAATGATAATAATGATAATAATGATAATAATGATAATAATGATAATAATGATAATAATGATAATAATGATAATAATGATAATAATGATAATAATGATAATAATGATAATAATGATAATAATGATAATAATGATAATAATGATAATAATGATAATAATGATAATAATGATAATAATGATAATAATGATAATAATGATAATAATGATAATAATGATAATAATGATAATAATGATAATAATGATAATAATGATAATAATGATAATAATGATAATAATGATAATAATGATAATAATGATAATAATGATAATAATGATAATAATGATAATAATGATAATAATGATAATAATGATAATAATGATAATAATGATAATAATGATAATAATGATAATAATGATAATAATGATAATAATGATAATAATGATAATAATGATAATAATGATAATAATGATAATAATGATAATAATGATAATAATGATAATAATGATAATAATGATAATAATGATAATAATGATAATAATGATAATAATGATAATAATGATAATAATGATAATAATGATAATAATGATAATAATGATAATAATGATAATAATGATAATAATGATAATAATGATAATAATGATAATAATGATAATAATGATAATAATGATAATAATGATAATAATGATAATAATGATAATAATGATAAT
>NC_061836.1:27230560-27235560 GCF_019202785.1 Penaeus chinensis
GAGAGAGAAGAAAGGAAAAGAGAAAAAAAAAGCGCAGGTTCGCCAACTCGAGCTTCTGGTTGACCTCCCCCGTCCAGTAGATGCACGCTCAGCTGCCTCCCGCTTTTTGCTTGCCTGTTTTTATTCGGTTCTTGGCTCACTTTTTTTTTCTTTTTTTTTTTCTTTTTTTTGCTTCTTTGGTCTCATTCTCTCTCTCTCTCTCTCTCTCTCTCTCTCTCTCTCTCTCTCTCTCTCTCTCTCTCTCTCTCTCTCTCTCTCTCTCTCTCTCCTTCTTCTTCTTCTTCTTCTTCTTCTTCTTCTTCTTCTTCTTCTTCTTCTTCTTCTTCTTCTTCTTATTCTTCTTCTCTCGCTTTCTAACCGCAGTCTCGACACCGTCATGTCGTTCTGGCTTCCTGCATAACAGGGCGGCAAAACAACGAATTGTCTTCTTGTTTATGTTTTCTCGATCTATATATTCTGCTCTTATGTCTTTGTTTTGGGTCTTAGATCTCTCACCTACTACACGGTAACTCTGCCTATCTGGTTATTTAGCTATCTGCCTTTCTCCCCTCGCCCTCCTTCATCTACTTATCTCATTCTCCCATTACTATCATCATTAGTATCAACCTCATCTCTCTGTACACACCCCTCCCTACCACCGAGCCCGGGCCATTATCCCAAACACGACCTAGGGCATTAAAAATATCCCCTGACTGTTTCGTCAGCGCTCAAGCCCTAATCCCGCGGGGATGTGTCCATGATCTGGCGGCGTTGTCTCCCTCACGCGGCCGATGTGATGCTACTTCTAACGTGCATGGCGGTTCATCCAGCACAGTTTTACAACTTTGCCCTGCACATATTTACAGACTATTGTGTTTACGTTTAAGCAGATGTGACAACACAAACACAAAATAAACCACCTTGGAGCTATTTGAATCACCAAACTTGAGAAGTGGAAATTGAGAAAAGTACAAGTAAAAAAAAACAGACACAAATACAACGGTGAATGCGTAGGTGCGTGGTGAGACAAGAGAAAGAAGGAGAGTTAGATAAAAAAAAAAAAAAAAAGTAAAACCATTCTTGCAGAAATAAGAGACACAGATGAAAAAAAGAGGAGGCACATAGAAAAAGAACCGACTGATTCAGAGAGAAAAGACAGGAAGAAAACAAGGGTACGGAAGAGAAAACAACACCCAACGGAGAGGAAACCACACACGAGTAGAGTGTGTTGAGACAGAAGGAGCGCAACTAATGGCAACACGTCAGAGAAGTCATTCATGGAACCGATAGCGTTAAGTGGCCACGTGCGGCGCCCTCTCTGCGGTGGCACGGTGCCTCTCCGCTCTTAACTATCTATTCCCGGGCAGGTGGGGTGATAATAGGCGAGGGTGGGCGGGGGTGGGTATTAGATCGCTCGAGAGTGCGTGCGTTCATTGCGCCAGGAGGATTAGGCGGTACTGAAAGAGGATCGAGGGCGCATGCGTTTAATACGTTAGCGGGAATGACACTCTATTATGAAGAAAACTATAGTTTAACGTGCCAGCCGAAATATATTGTTAAATGATAATGAGTTACTGAGGGAGAATCGGGAGCGTATGTGTTGAGTGTACCATAGGGCAAGACCTATACGAGTACTTCTATACTTCTATAGACTCTATCGCAGGGAACATGCGTTATATAAATACCCTGTAGTTACAGACGAGAACCACCGAAGTGGAAGCTTGCAGCACCTCAGAAGTATTTTGAATGTCTTAATCAACTATATTGTCCCCTGGTGAAATTTAGTGTGCGTGTGTGGATACACGAGAGCATACATGTGACAAACAACCTAATCAACACTGATACTACCTATACTGGCGATACTAACGGTAATAAACATGCCCAAACAATTGAAAAACAACATGAGACAATAAAATAAATAGCCCTTAAATAAAGGACCAAATGTGCCAAGAAAACAAAAAGAAAAATAAAAGAAAAAGATATAAGAATGCCACTACAATAGGCAAGGAAAGGGAGGAATGAGGCAGGAAGAGGGGAAGAACGCATGGGCAGATAGGTCGAAAATAGCACAGGGAGATGTAAAAGAATAAACAAAAAGAGAGATGAGATATGTGGAGAAAAACGGTTGGAAAGAAAAAAAAGGAGAAGGGAGGGAGAGAGAGAAAAATGACCTACGCACACATGTTCACCTCCACAGCACACACAGACTCAAATAAAACAGTACATACATGAAAAATATATACATACATACAGACATATGTATACATCCATCCATATATATAAATATACATGCACCGTACACACTGACACACTCACACTCACTCACTCACTCGCTCAGTCACGCACGCACACGGACAACCACACACACAGTCCGAGATAATCTTTTCAGACCAGAACCTGATTAAAGGATTTCACATCAGCCACTTTTCATATCTATCCATCTATTCTTACCTGTTTACGCAGGTGAGCATAACACCTATCCTATTATAGCTTCACCTCTCTTATGCCCCGTGCGATCAACATCCCTCTCCTCCTGCGCTCTTTCCCTTCTTTCTCCTACTTCTATGCCTTCCTGTTATCGTTCCCCTTCCTTGTCACTCTTCCCTGTCCGTTCTATTTTTTTTTTCTTCTTCTCCCTCTCCCCCTTACCGTCTTTTGTTCCCTTCACACCCCGACTCCTCCTTCTATTGCTGTCTTCCCTACTGCCCATTTCCTGTTTATCCTCACTCTTAGCCTTTTCCTTTTTATCACTTTCCCGTCTTGAGCATCACTCTCGTTTCGGCAACCCTCCTTCCTTTTTTTCCTCTGCCATTTCTCCATTTCTCTTCTTCCCCGACCCTCTTTCTATCATTTTATTTTCCATGCCTCTACTCCATTCTTCCCCTCTCCCTCTCTCTTCTTATGTTCCCCCTTTTTTGCTTTGCAACTCAACGATCAACGTCGCTATGACCTACTTCTATTCCCCTTCCTTATCTCCTCGCTCCTTCTCTCCCTCCCATGTCTCCCCACTCCTCTCTTTCCTTCCTTTCGTTAGCCCTTTTTTTCCTCTTTCGGATTTGTTTAAGCCTTCCAAATTAGAGCTTTTGCGTCTTGATCTATTTTAATATTGGGTAATATATGTCAACGTCAATGATTAATACTTCAAGAGGCCCTTCTAAGGGAGTTTCATTTCTGGAGGGTTCAGCCCCGCCACTATTGTTATATTTCGTATTTCTGTTGTACTATGTTTGGCTAAATAAATTGTTTGACTGACTCTGACTCCTTCCTTCTTTCTCTCCTCTCCCCGTCGTACAAGTCAGGGAGGCATTGCAATAGCGTCTGCGCGAAATTCCCGTGGGAGGAAACTCTTCTCTCGTTCCCATGCCTCTTCTTCTCACCTCCTTGGACTTTTTATTCCATCTCTCATCTTCTCCTTCTACACTTTTTACCTGTCATTTTTTTTTATTTATAAAGTCATCGGAACGAATGATTGTCTTTATCGCTGCTGACACTACAGTTTCCTTGAAGACAAAAAATAAAACAATATAACGTGCATTAAAAAAAAACTTATATGAGTCTCCTCTATGCAGCGAAATTCAAATCAAACGCTCGCATCCCGTCGCCGATTCCCCTGCCACAGAATTTCACAGCGCACCCTGGCATCAGCGCCCTCGTGAACTACCAAAGCACAGCAACCACCGCCTCCCGACACGAATCCCCGACACTATCGAACAACGACAACCACAACAGCCTTCATTCTTATCAGGCGTCAATCACGGGGCGGCTGCCACACCACCACACCATCTGCCCCTTCCTCCCCAGCCCCCTTGCTCTCACTCCCTTATCTCGTTTCTTCTCTCTCTTCTCCATCTTTTTAATCATATACCTCTTAAATCCTCTTTTCCTCCCCTCCTTCCCCCATATTCCCTTTCCTCTTCTCCTCTTTATCCGCATACACCACCTCCTCCCCCATTTCCTTCCCCTCTTTCCACTCCTTCCCCTTCTAACCCCCTCCCCCCTTCTAAGATAACACCTGTGACCTGTGACCTCTGACCTGCCACCTTTCCTGGCGTCGACGCGGGGGACCCAACTCGTGCAGCCTCGGGACCATTGGCTCTATCACCAACGCGTTCGTCCTGCTTTCCTAATTCTCTTATACTTCTCTTATCAATGTGCGTTTTTCGTTCTTGAGTTTGAACGATTATCTTCATAGGCTTTCGTTTTCCCGTCAGTCTCCATGTCCTATTCCGTCTTTCCTCTTACAGTTTAAGAAAGAAAAATTGAGGCGAATACAAACAACAATAGCAGCATGATATAATAATGATAATGATAGTATCAATAATAGTGATGATGATGATGATGATGATGATACTACTACTACTACTACTACTACTACTACTAATAATAATAATAATAATAATAACAGTAATGATAATGATAATTATGATAACTGTAATAATAATAAAAATAATAATAATAATAATAATAATAATAATAATAAATAATAATAATAAAAAATAATAATACTATCAATAACGATGGAAAGGAGAAGAAGGAGGATGAAGAGAAGGATGATAATAAATCATAACAAAAATAATAACGTTCATAATGTACATAATCATTATCATGTTGATGGTAATGATAATAATTATAAAAAACAATAACAATAACAATAAATATAACGAAATTGACATGAATTACAATAACAATAATAACAATAATGACAGCAATGGTTAATAATAGGCAAGCGTCTGCATATTTAGCAATGAACGTGTAAAGTCGATAAAGTCTCCGGCAGCACAACCCACATTTTAGCTATCCCACATATGACCAGTCCTCGATTACCATGCATCATATCATGCACCACACCATGCATTATTCAAGGAATCAATTGCCATTCTACAAGTAATACAGAATGAAGTTATGACAAGTATTCTAACTGCCACTCAAGCAACAAGGATTTTGTACGCGAGAACTAGGTCAACTTATTCTCCGTTTGCAAACAGGTACGCATCAATACCATATTTGGCGTGAACCCTTTA
>NC_061836.1:27253060-27258060 GCF_019202785.1 Penaeus chinensis
AAGTGACAGGAGAGAGCTATGCAAATCAGTTGGGATAATGAGAGAGAGAACCAAGAGAACGGCGTGTGCGAAAGAGTGAGAAAGGAATTCCCGCCTCGCCGTACGCACACCGCCGGAGACGCCATGTTGGACTGAATCACAAAGAGGCTATGATAACTTAAGTCACCTGCCACCCCCACCCCCACCCCTTCCCTAACCCCCCCCCCCCTTCCTCTCTACGACCTCTTTGAGTACTACTCCCGCGGCTAATCCCACACTAAGTCACCTGCGCACTCTTTAGCTTTACCAGTAACGCTACCTGGCACGGAACCGGTCTCTGTGTCTGTTTGTCTTTTTCTCTACTATTCTTATTTTTAATTTTCTTCCAATTTCCATGCTTTACCTCATTCATTCATTCACTCACTCACTACTTTCTCCCTTTTGTCCCTGTCTGCCTGCCTATCTGCCTGCCTGTCTGTTTGTCTGTCTATCAGTCCGTACGTCCATTCGTCCGCCCGTCCCTCTTCCTCCCTCTCTCCTCTTACCTCACCCGTTATGTCATTCGAGAAATCACCTAATCCTTCAAAAAAAAACCCTGCTCCGCTTCAATTACTGTTTCGAATAACAACAACGCCTGACGACCAACCCAGCAACGCGACCAAGCCACGACCCGCACGCGAATACCTACGGCAGCAGACATAACAAAGCGTCAGCAGATATCAGCGTAACTGTGTTCGAAAGTCCATCAAATCTTACACCTCCGACGTGCCTTCAGCTTCAGCGGTCCGGAGAAGGAGGGAAGTCGGTTATTACTGAGATCACCATTAATCTTATCATACTTTAATTTATATACCTTTTTACACCGCTTCGATAATGACTCGGGGATGAAAATGGTTTGACAGCGCGAGTGTCAGGTAGTAAATGAGGCCAGGTCAGAGTAATAACACCAATGGCAATAACACCAATGTCGATGCAATTAACAATAGTAAACGTAACCGTGACAATCAATTCGAATTCAATATCAACCGAATGGAGGCAACGGCAATAGTTGCAGTTATACAAGGATCCTTGTATACCATACAAGGAACCTACTTACTACCGTTAAAGCAATGATAAAAATAATAATACCGTTATTGACAACTGACTGAAATAAAGATAATGATAAAAAGAAAAATCATATGAATTATAGAATGTAATACACACACACACACACACACACACACACACACACACACACACACACACACACACACACACACACACACACACACACATGTATACATATGTATGTGTATATATATATATGTATACATGTGTATATATACATATATATATGAATATATATGTATATATATGAATATATATATATATATATATATATATATATATACAGACATGTATATGTATAAATATATATATGTGTGTGTGTGTGTGTGTGTGTGTGTGTGTGTGTGTGTGTGTGTGTGTGTGTGTGTGTGTGTGTGTGTGTGTGTGTGTGTGTGTGTGTGTGTGTACGATCATATATATATATATATATATATATATATATATAGATAGAAATAGATATAGATATATATATAGATATATATATACATATATATATACATATATATACATATATATACATATATATACATATATATATGCAAATATATATGACAAAATAGAAGAACGATACAAATCAGAGAAATCAAAACAAAAATTACAGAGATCAACGAAACAAACCAGCAAACAAACAAACACCCTCTTGAACATCCTAACCGCCCGCCCACAGCCCACGCCCATTCACAGGCGCCACACATCCCCCCCCACCACACTCCCTAACCGCCCGTCCAACCCAATACGGTCAGCGTCAAATCACGCCAGGCCAGGCAGGCTCAAAGGCAGTGCGTCATTCGCTCGCCATTACGAATTCCTTTTTTATTACCCAAGGTGATTGCCGCTGCCATGACCTTATTTGGTTAATCTGTAGTATCGCTGTCACGGCCTTTGATGAGACTTTGCCTCTTTGGACTTGCGCAAAGACACACCCGGAAATCATGCAACAAACCAAAATAAATAAACAAATAAATAAATAAATAAATATGAAAATATCTGAAACCACGAACAAAAACTCGGGGACAGAGCCATAAAACAAACCATAAACCACTCCAAATTGTCGCACGTTCCCCTTTTTTTTATTTATCAATAACCGCTTAAATTGGCACCAACTGATCACACAACCCGCCTCTCTGAGTGATTACGTAACACGATCCAAGAGATGCATCCAGTGTGGCCATGTAATGAAGCTTCCATAATGGGACTCACTCTCCACGCTGGGTTTACCTTGCTGATGGAAATTCATCAGACAAGTTTACACTGAGTGAGCTCCTGCGTCAACCTAATGAAACAAGCTTGATTGTTCCCAAGTTAATGACATACAAGCTGGTTGACCTAATTAGCATCGTCATTAATCATTCCTCCCCAACTAATCAGTTGTAAACTCCCAAATTAAAACTCTAATGAATCAATGAATGAAAAACCAGCGAGATGCCGTCCCTTACGAGGGGGTGCCCGCCCCTTTCCCCTTCTACCATTCCTTATAAATGCGGTCAAGAATAACACCTGATTCTCCCAGACACCTCCCCCCCCCCCCTGCGAGATATGGAATCCTAGAGACAGAAATAACCATCACTAATATATTACGGGTAACAAAATAAAAAACAATAAATAAATACAGCACATACATTACAAAAAAAAAAAAAAAAAGTAACCTCGCCCTCATTTCTCGCCGCGACGTCACGGACGCCCGAAACGCTCCGTCAAAATAAACAAACGAGAGTGAATGACGTCACGCTAATTCCATAACAAGGACTTCATCTGATTTATCTTCCCTGTCAAAGGGTTAAACGAACCGCAGCGATATTAACCACCCTCTCCTTGCCCTGTCCCTCCCCTTTTTTCCACTTTTATTCCTCCCTTCTTCCTTCCCCCTTCTCTCTGTCTCTCCTTACTTCAGACGTGATACTTCCTTCTCTCCACGTTTTTATTTCACTGACCTACTCTCCGTGTCTTTTGTCTTTAGTTTCTTTTCCCTCTCATCTTATCACATTTCTTTGCTCTCCTGCCCTTTATACTGTCTGCATTCTTCCCGTTCCGTCTTCTCTTTCGCTCTATTTTCTTCTTCCTCTTATTATTATTCTCCTCACTTCGTTTTAGCCTCTTCTTTTTGCAACATCCTCTTTTCTTGTTCCTTATTTTTATCCTCTTCCTATATTCCTATTTTCCGTTCTGAATAATTTTCTCCTTTTTCTCCCTTTCCTTCCCTTTGTATATCTTTCCCTTTACCCTTCGTCTCCTTCAACATCTCTCCTTCTTACTCTTCTCATTCATTCTTCCCGCTTCTCCTTTCTTCCCCCTTTCCTCTCCTGTCAGTTGTTCTTCTATATTTTCTTCCTTTCATCTCCCTCCCCCCTCCCCGCCCCCACCCCTCTCCACTCCAGCCCTGTCAAACTCTAACACATTCGACTTCAGAGAGATGTGAACCAGAGTGACCTCGCGACATTCGGCCTCGATCTGCGTATCTGAACGAGCAAATCAGCCAATTGCGCTTTAATCATAATAAAAAAAGAGAGCGTCTGGATGGCGGCCTTCATACTGATGGGTGCGTGAGGCTGACTTCAATACACTTATGAAACAAGGTCAGGGTGTCAGTTGTCGATTCTGCCTCAGGGTGATTTTTTTCGTTCCGTTTCCTGTATTTATTTTCCTTCTATTTCAAACTCAACTTCTTTCTTCTTCTTTTTTCTCTCTTCTTCTTTTCCTTGTTTCTCTTCTTCTTTTTTCTCTCTTCTTCTTTTCCTTGTTTCTTTTCTTCTTCTTCGTTTTCTTCTTCCTCTTCTTCTCGCAATCAATTCCCTTCCATATTCTCTTCTTCCTCCACCTCCTCCCCCCTCCCCTTCCTTTCCGCTTTTCTCTCTATTTCCTCTATCTTCTCCCATCTTTTTCCCCTTCTCCCTCTCCCTTCCACTATCTCCCCTACCTCCCCGTATTCCCCTTTCATATTCCTTATCTTCCCTTCCCCTTTTCTCCCTTTCTCCCTCTCCCCTTCCTTTCCTCATTAACACACTTTTCGCTCCCCTTTGGCTCCGCGAACTGCACACTAAGTCATCGCCAAGGTCAAGGGAGACAAAAATAGGCCTCGCACAAACAAACAAGGAAACAGTCTCCCTCTTACATACACCTAAACAAATATTATTACTTAATTTTTTGACGTTTCTTACAGCTTCTCGCCGGAAGTGTGCAAGATGTTCAGCCACACCTGTCGACTATCGTTCAAAAAGGCGAAACGGAAATAGTCAGACGCTAAGAACAAAAAAAAAAAATGAATAAATAAAAATTATATTGCCACTGGAGACGCAAACATAAGTTCACCGTAATAAAGAGAAAACGTCCGATGTTCACCGAGAAAGGTGACATACTGACAGACGCGTAAATAAAAACAATTTTGGCAAGTTTCGTAACGACCGAAAGAAAAGGTCTTAAGAGGACGATCGAAGAAAAAGAAGGCACAAGCGGATAATCATACGGACAGAAGAAGGGGCGGGGGAGGTGAGCGACAGAAGAAAAGGAAGAGGAATGGGAGAATGAGGGACTAGCAGGTGTTGACCGAGAAAGAGAAGGAGAGGGAGAGGGAGAGGGGGGGGGGGGGTAGGGAGAGACACCTGCACCGACAGCAACAACGCCGACCGGATGTAAGCCAACCCTCCGCCGCCGGGTCTTGGGAGAGGGAACGCCAAAGCATGGAAAAGAGTAACAACCACGTTATATGATTATTCTCAAACCGATTTTCTTTTCTTTCTTTTTTACTCGAAAATAATTAAGATCATAACACCAACAAAAAATATTGATAATAACACAATACAAAACATGCACAACCGAGTTACAATCATACTTTTCATATAACAAAGAAAAGTTGATTATACCGACACCAATAATGGATTTGAGAGGTAACAGATGTCACGCTCCTTTAATCTTCGTCT
>NC_061836.1:27270560-27273544 GCF_019202785.1 Penaeus chinensis
CTCCTTTCTTTTCCTCCATCCCTTCTCCTACTCTCCGTCCTCCTCCGCTTCGTCTTCTTTCTCCTCCTCCGCCTCCTTCTCCTGCCTCCCCCCCCCCCCCGCCCCGCCCTCCGCGCATCTCGTATGATGAAAGATCCGACAACTGGGCATTTCTTCGACCAACACCCAACCCCCTCGTCTCCGCCTTTCGGATAGGCCTACAGATGTTCGGTTGATAAAAAGAGGTTTTAAATATCAATGGAACGTATATTCATAACGGGTCGAGGCGATGTTCTTGTGACTTGTAGTAGAACATGTTCTTGATGATTATCATATCTACTCCTCTTGCCCTACTTATCTTTCTTATTTACACCTACTATTATTATTGTCCTGAATATCATTCCATCATCAGTATTATAGTTATCATAATTACCATCATTATCATTATTGTTATCATGGCCATCATGACCATCACTACCGTTATTATCATTATCATCACCATCATCATTATGATCGTTATTATCATTACCGTCACTATCATCTTTATCAAAATCATTTGAATGAACTTTACGGTTACGGTTATCACAACCACCATCCCTTCTATTACCTTTCTTCCCCTGTCCCTCCCTTCCTTCATCCAACCATCTCCCTCTCATCCCTTCAGCTCCCCATCAACCAAGCGATCTCCGCCAAACACAACCTCCCCCTCTCCTCCCTTCCTCCCTCCCTCTCCATCCTCTCCCTCCTATCCCAACCTTCCGATTTTTCCCCATCTCCCTCCTCTCCCTCCTTTCTCCCTCCCTCCCCAATCCCTCCGAATTTTCTCTCTCTCTCTCTCTCCCTCCGCCATCCCTCCGAATTCTCTCTCTCCCTCCCTCCGAATTTTCCCCTCTCCACCCTTCCATCTCCCTCCCTCCCATCCCCTAGCGTGAGAAATAACCCCCTTCCTCCCTCCCCCTTTTACCCCTCCCGCCTGATGCCCCCAGGGGACCCGCGTCAACAAAGCGTAATTTCTCCCACTCTTTGCGGCAACTCAAGGTCGGAAAGGAATTCTCGCTTTGTATATAAACTGCGGCTTGGTGATAGACCTTGTAAAACATTTATTCTTATCTCTGTTTGGTCTTAATTGTTTTTTTTTTTTTTTCATATTCTTTTCCGTTTTTGATTCGGTCTTTCTTTTCTTTTTTTTTCATTCTCTCTCTCTCTTATTCGACTTATCATTTTTCTAGATATTTTGTATTCTGCTTACTTTTACATGTTATCTTACTATATTTCTATCTCTTCTTTTTGATGATCTTTTTCCCTGTTCAATTACTCTATTTTGTATATTTTTTTCAATCGCCGCTTTCCCAGCTACTTCATACTCTCTTCCCTTGTAAGCCATTCACTATTATACTTTCGTATTATTTTACACTGCCTTATCCGTCTTTATCTATTCTATAACCGTGAATACATTTCTCTTTAACTGATTATAATTAAAACAAAAAAAATACCTAAAGGCCTACAATCATCATCACAACGTGCTAAATCATTTTTTTTTTAATTTATTCTTTTGTTTTAATTGTTCCTCTTCCTTATTCCTATTTCAAATCGTATGACTGAACCACTTCATTCTCTAAAACTTCAGATTTTCATTTCTTCTCTAGTCTGTCAATTATGAAGTACTCTTTAATTCTTTTTATGGTCCATTTTATTGCCAGTTTATTTCCCGCAATTCAGCTAATTCAAATCCTATATCTATTAACATACATGTTTTTTTTTTCTTTGATTTTCAACTGTTTTGTAGATATCAGCGTCGGGTTATGGCAGAGACTGATAAATTGCTTTTAAATGTCAGACTTGGTAACCCAAGTGTATCTTAAACTTTTCCTAAAATACAATTACCTTCGTTTTTGTCAGCATGATTAATACAGCATTTAACTAATTACCTCATTGGCTGATAATGGGCAGTAATTTTCTCAGTTCGTATAACACCGAAATACATTTTAAATATGTATATATATATATATATATATGCATGTATGTATGTCTGTGTATGTGCATGTATATGTATGTAAAAATACATACATATATATACATACATTCATACATACATATATATATATACATACATTCATACATAGATATATATATATATATATATATATATACGAGAGAGACCGAGAGAGAGAGAGAGAGAGAGAGAGAGAGAGAGAGAGAGAGAGAGAGAGAGAGAGAGAGAGAGAGAGAGAGAGAGAGAGAGAGAGAGAGACCGAGAGAGAGACCGAGAGAGAGAGAGAGAGAGAGAGAGAGAGAGAGAGAGAGAGAGAGAGACCGAGAGAGAGAGAGAGAGAGAGACCGAGAGAGAGAGGAGAGAGAGAGAGAGCAGAGAGAGAGAGAGAGAGAGAGAGAGAGAGAGAGAGAGAGAGAGAGAGAGAGAGAGAGAGAGAGAGAGAGAAGAGAGAGAGAGAGAGAGAGAGAGAGAGAGAGAGAGAGAGAGAGAGAGAGAGAGAGATAAAAGGAGGGAGAGAGGTAGAGAGAGAGAGAAGAGAGAAGGGAAAGGGGAAGAGAGAAAGAGAAAGAGAAAGAGAAAGAGAAAGAGAAAGAAAAGGAAAAAGAAAAAGAAAGAGAAAGAGAAAGAGAAAGGGAGAAAGAGAGAGAGAGAGATATCAATGTTATCAAACGTGGTAAACTCACTTCATTACTAAGTATACAAAAAATGCATTATTCAGCGCCGTACTAACGAGCTAGTCACAAGTTAACAACACCCGGTGCGGATTCACCTCTGTTATTGCATCTAATTGCAGCGTGAGACTTTGCAGTTACCAGGAAGCGAGGTGGAGTGAGTCATTTGACAGTCATTTTCATATCTATTTATTTATCTATTATATATATATATGTATGTCGGTCCGTTTGTCTGATTGTCTGTCTGTCTGCTGTTGTCTGTCTGTCTGTCGTCTGTCGGGCTGTCTGGGCTGTCTGTCTGTCTGTCTGTCTGTCTGTCTGTCTGTCTGTCTTGTCTCTCT
>NC_061836.1:27281144-27326144 GCF_019202785.1 Penaeus chinensis
TAAGGCACAGGCGCACCTGCTGTCAAAAGATGGCTTCTGTGTTGCAGGTTAGTGCGGAGAAAGAAGTTGCTCTCTTTCTTTTCCCGACTGTCAGGTCATGTTCTCGAGGTCAGTTGCATGATTTCAGGAACTGGCAAATTATGAAGCAACCGAAAAAAAGTCATTATAGGAGCTTGAGAATTTTGCAAATTAACAATATGTGGAGTTGATAGGTAAAGTTATTTTTGAATTGGGCTGCCGGAGTAGTTTTGACTTCCCTAATCTTCAACGTTCAGTGATTTCAAATTCCCGTCTTGTCAAAGCAAAGTTCATTACCTCCCAAAACCAACCACACTCGGTAATAACACAGTGATATTTTGCCGGAGGATTTCTCTTGTATTGGCTTAGAAATATATTTTACAACCGTCTTGTATTGTTTTGTTTTTTTTTCATTCTGTTCAAAATCCTTTTATATTCAACTTCCTGATTTCTTTGTATTGTATAACATTTTATTACTTCACATAGTTTATATAGATTTGTTTCATATAGTTTTGTTTTTATTCTTACACCACATTAATTGTCATGGAACACACAAAAAAAAACTTAATGGCCAAGTACAAACTTTCTTAAAAACAAATTGCATCTTTAACATTATCAGGGCAGTTCATTCATGTTGACAATGTCAATATAGAAATTATTATTTTAGGAGTTATTATTGATGTATTAAAAGCCATATATCTCCCTTGTCATAAATAAAGTATGGCAGTAAATAATCACCCAGTGCATACTTATGCTCACACAGATACATGCATATATGTATGGATGGATGGATGTATGCTTGTATGTATGCATATATATGTATGTATGTATGCATGTATGTATGTATGCATATATATGTATGTATGTATGCATATGTATGTATGTATGTATGCATATATATGTATGTATGTATGCATATATATGTATGTATGTATGCATATATATGTATGTATGTATGTATGCATATATATGTATGTATGTATGTATGCATATATATGTATGTATGTATGTATGCATATATATGTATGTATGTATGTATGCATATATATGTATGTATGTATGTATGCATATATATGTATGTATGTATGTATGCATATATATGTATGTATGTATGTATGCATATATATGTATGTATGTATGTATGCATATATATGTATGTATGTATGTATGCATATATATGTATGTATGTTGTTAAATATACACATATTGTATGTATGAATATATATTATATATTGTATATATATTATATATATTATATATAATGTATATGTAAGCAAAATTGTTTGTGTGTGTGTTTGTGTGTTGTGTGTGTGTGTGTGTGTGTTGTTGTGTGGTGTGTGTGTGTGGTGTGTGTGGTTTTGTTGATGATGTTGTGTGTGTGTGTATGTATATTGTATATATATGTACATGTATATGTAAATGTATATATGTAAATATACATGTTATGTGTATATATAAATGTATATATTTGTATATATGTGTATATTAATATTATATAAAGTATAATATGATGTAATATATATAATGTTTATATGTGTATATATAAATGTTTATATGTGTATATATATAAATGTTTATATGTGTATATATAAATGTTAATATGTGTATATATAAATGTTTATATGTGTGTATATATAAATGTGTATATTATATGTATAAATAAATGTGTATATATATGTATATATAAATGTATGTATGTATGTATGCATATATATGTATGTATGTATGTATGCATATATATGTATGTATGTATGTATGCATATATATGTATGTATGTATGTATGCATATATATGTATATTATGTATGCATATATATATATTTGTAATATATATATATATATTTGTAATATCTATATGTATATTTGTAATATTATATATATGTATATTTGTAATATTATATATATGTATATTTGTAATATTATATATATGTATATTTGTAATATTATATATATGTATATTTGTAATATTATATATATGTATATTTGTAATATGTATATATATGTATATTTGTAATATTATATTATATGTATATTTGTAATATTATATATATTGTATAATTTGTAATATTAATATATATGTATATTTGTAATATTATATATATGTATATTTGTAATATTATATATATGTATATTTGTAATATTATATATATGTATATTTGTAATATTATATATATGATATTTGAATATTATATATATGTATATTTGTAATATTATATATATGTAATTTGTAATATTATATATATGTATATTTGTAATATTATATATATGTTTATATAGTAATGTTATATATATGTATATTAGTAATATTATATATGTATATTTGTAATATTATATATATGTATATTTGTAATATTATATATATGTATATTTGTAATATTATATATATGTATATTTGTAATATTATATATATGTATATGTGTAATATTATATATATGTACATTTGTAATATTATTATGTATATCTTGTAATATTATATATATGTATATTTCGTACATATATAATTATATATATTACATATATAATTATAAATACTATATATATGATTATATATATTATGTACAATTATATTGTATACAATTCTATATATACTTGTATATATATATATATTATATTATATAAAATTAAATTATATATATGTTATTATATATATTATATATTATATGTATATATATAATTATATATATTATATGTAATTATTTATGTTACATATGTAATTATATATTTTACATGTATATAATTTTATGTTATAAATTATATATATATTGTATTTATATTGTATATATTATATATATTATATATATTATATATATTATATATTTATTGTATATATTTTATATATTGTGTATATGTTATATATGTATTATATATGTTAAATATACACATATTGTATGTATGATATATATTATATATTGTATATATATTATATATATTATATATAATGTATATGTAAGCATAAATGTGTGTGTGTGTGTGTGTGTGTGTGTGTGTGTGTGTGTGTGTGTGTGTGTGTGTGTGTGTGTGTGTGTGTGTGTGTGTGTGTGTGTGTGTGTGTATGTATATTGTATATATATGTACATGTATATGTAAATGTATATATGTAAATATACATGTATATGTGTATATATAAATGTATATATTTGTATATATGTGTATATTAATATATATAAGTATAAATAGATGTATATATATAAATGTTTATATGTGTATATATAAATGTTTATATGTGTATATATAAATGTTTATATGTGTATATATAAATGTTAATATGTGTATATATAAATGTTTATATGTGTATATATAAATGTGTATATATATGTATAAATAAATGTGTATATATATGTATATATAAATGTATATATATGTGTGTATATATAAATGTATATATATATATATATGAATATATATATGTGTGTATATATAAATGTATATATATGTGTGTATATATATATAAATGTATATATATATATGTGTATATATAAATGTATATATATATATGTGTATATATAAATGTATATATATATATGTGTATATATAAATGTATATATATATATGTGTTAATATATGAATGTATATATATATGTGAATATATAAATGTATTTATATATGTTTATATATAAATATATATATATATGTTTATATATAAATGTATTTTTATATATATATATATGTTTATATATAAATGTAATTATGTGTATATATAATGTGTATATATGTGTATATATAAATGTATATATATGTGAATATATAAATGTATATATATATGTGAATATATAAATATATATATATATATATATATATATGTGAATATATAAATGTATATATATGTGAATATATAAATGTATATATATGTGAATATATAAATGTATATATATGTGAATATATAAATGTAAATATATATATGTGAATATATAAATGTAAATATATATATGTGAATATATAAATGTATATATATGTGAATATATTAATGTATATATATATGTGTGTGTATATATAAATGCATATTTATATATATGTATATATAAATACATATTTATATATATGTATATATAAATGCATATTTATTTATATGTATATATAAATGTATATTTGTATATGTGTATATATAAATGCATATTTATATATATGTATATATAAATGTATATTTGTATATGTGTATATATAAATGCATATTTATATATGTGTATATATAAATGTATATATGCCTATATATAAATGTATATGTGTTTATATAAATGTATATATATGTGTATATATAAATATATATGTATATATATGAAAATATATATATGTATATATTTGAATATATATATATATATATATATATATATATATGTATTTATAAATGTATGTATATGCATATAAATGTATGCTTATACTTATCTATATATGTATATGTTTGATTATATGTGAATATATTTATATGTACATGTGTTTGTTTGTATATCTATTAGGTATGTATATATTATGTTTATGTATGTATATATATATTATGTTTATGTATGTATATATATTTATATATATCTATGTATATATATTGCTATATATATATGCATATATATTGATATATATGTATATACGTGAATATGTATATATATGAATATATATATGTATATATATGAAAATATATATATGTATATATTTGAATATATATATATATATGTATTCATAAATGTATGTATATGCATATAAATGTATGCGTATAATTATCTATATATGTATATGTTTGATTATATTTATATATGTAAATATATTTATATGTACATGTGTTTGTTTGTATATCTATTAGGTATGTATATATTATGTATATGTATGTATATATATTTATATATATCTATGTATATATATTGCTATATATATGCATATATATTGATATATATGTATGTATTTTAATTGATATATGTGTATGTATATATATTATATATATGTATGTATATATATTGATATATATGTATGTATATATATTGATATATATGTATGTATATATATTGATATATATGTATGTATATATATTGATATATATGTTTGTATATATATTGATATACATGTAAGTATATATATATTCATATATATATGTATATATATTCATATATATATGTATATTTATATTCGTAAATGTATATATGTATACATATATATGTATATTTATGTATATGGGTATGTATACGTAATGTGTATTAGTGTATATATATATATGTATATGTATATACATATTTGGGTATCTGTATATATGTTTATATGTATATGTACTTTTGTGTATATATATATATGAATATGTATGTATATATGTATATGTATATATATACACATGTATACATACATATATACATTATAAATATCATATTTATATACATATGTATAAATATTTATTTATTTTCATATATATGTGATATATATAGAGATGTAATATAATATGTACTTGTGATATATATTATCTATTTGTATAATATGTGTATATATTTATTTTATGTATTTATGTATATATAAATGAATATATAGATATCTGTGTATAGATGTAAGTATAGGTGTATGTAAATGTGTATATGTATGTATATGTAAATATATATACATATATAGCTGTATATATTATCTAGTATATATGAATTTTTTTATGTATGTATATATATATATTCATTTAGATATGGATGTATATGTATGTATATATATGTATATATATATATTAATATAGATATGTATATATATATATATTTGCATATGTATATATATATATATATATATATTTGCATATGTATGTGTATGTGTTTGTATATATATAGTATACTAATTTAATGTATGTGTATATACATGTATATATATGTGTATACATGTATATATATATATGTATGTATATGTATGTGTAGATATATGTATATATGTTTGTATATATATGTAGATATATGTACATATGTATGTATATATACATATATGTATGTATATATGTATATTCATTTATATATGTATGTATATATATGTATATATATTTATATATGTATGTATATATGTATATATATATTTATATATATGTATATATGCATATGTATATATATGTATATATTTATAAATATGTGTATAAGTATGTATATATATAAATATATATATATATATATATATATCTATATAAATGTGTGATGTACATATATAAACATGTGATAAATATGTATATGTATGTATGTATAAATATGTATATATATGTATGTATATATATGTATATATAAGTGTATCTATAAACACACACACACACACACACACACACACACACACACACACACACACACACACACACACACACACACACACACACACACACACACACACACACAAATGCACATGCATTTGTAAGTTTGCACATATCTATAGAGGTATATTGGTGTAGGATAAAAAGAAAGGAATCCTAGAATTTTTTTAGATTTAGAATTTGCTTTTTGATTTTCAAAATATATTTTGTGCTCTGAAGTATTGCTTTCTTTCTGTTCATTCAATACTTTTTAAAGAAATAATAGAATTTCATGTGATACAGACATATAGAGTAGCTTTGGGAATACATTGACTGATGTTAGGCCTGTTGTTTGAAATTCATGATGTAACTGTTACTTTGCAAGAAAGTAATTGAGCAGCTGACTCTCATATTGATTTACTGTCATGGTTTTGACTTAACTTAATGGTATAGCTACTATTTTTTTTACCCATGTTGTTTTATCGGGTAAACCTCTTTATTGATTGATTCAGAGACACTGATTTCACTAGTTTTTTTTAGTCTTTTTGGTCTAAACATTTTATATAAAAGTGTTATAGTACAAATTAAATTATTTTATGCAAAGAACTTCAAAGAAATAATTGTATGAAATAATTTTCTAAATATAGTAAATGATTTTTGCAAAGGTCTTCAAGTAAACTTTTTAAACTAACTGTCTCATGTGAATTTCAGGATGTCCCCAACAACATACCAGCCCCTGCAATGGTGGCCCAACAGGCTGCCAAGAAGGGGCCCAAGTCAGTGGAGACAGTCTACCAAAAGAAGACTCAGCTTGAGCACATCCTGCTCCGTCCAGACACCTATATTGGTAAGTTATTTAGGGTCTTAAGTGTATCATCTAAATCAGTGGTTCATAACCTTTTTACTACCACGCCCCCTGCAGGACTTTGTCCTTCCTTCCCTCTTGCATCTGTAGGTAAAATTCCCTCCCAGATTTTAAAGGAAATTATTGATATGTTCTTAGTCTTTTAATTGAGTATGAGTTAGTCACATTATTATTAAACTTCTCATTAATTGACCATGCTCTTGTTAAGAGAATAAAAAAGAAGGGCTCCCCCCTCCCTACATGCCATTTCAATTATTGTTTCATAAAAGTTACATAAACATTAAGCATTTTACATAGCTGTAATTAATAAGGAATGCAATATTAGTTAGTGATAGTGACTGCTGTAAGTAGAATTTACCTAACTAGAACTTCTATCTCCGTTACACAGAGATAGAAGTACAGCTCTCCTATAGGAATCCCCTGTTTTCTTACTGATTTATAAGTGCACATTGGATTTCTCAAGTTGAAATAGGAGGACTTGTGCAAGAGTGTTGAATGACTTATCTGTCTTTATAAGATGTCAGTATGAAAGATATTAAATGTTTTTCTGCTCAATGATTTTTACATTTCTTTAACCCAATGGACACGGATGGCAAAACTACAATGCCATCATGCCTACTGTAATAAATGTTTATTTATTTTCTTTACACATAGATGGCTCTACAAGTGCTCAGTCACCAAGGAGTCAGTTATTAGTCTTACCTAATCCTTTTCCTTGATTTTTTGAAAGATTTATGTGTATTATTTTATTGTCTTTAATGTTATTGATATATTGATAACAATTTAATAATCTTAATATCAATAAAAATATCAGCATTAATAGTATTTGAGAGAAAAAAATAATCCTGTAAATTCAAGGAATAGGGAAATCAGGAGCAGCTACTAGGGTCTATTGATAGCCTCCTAGCTAGCCAAGCACATGTGGAGCCATCTGTGCATAACAAAATTAACAAAAACTACAGGGGACAGTATATAAACCAGTAGTCGTTGGGTTAATAAATCTTTAGTTCTTTGTAATTTGATATAAAGACAGTTAAGTAGTTGTTTGTAGTTTGATTTAAAAACAGTTAAGTTCATAAAGTTTCATCTTTCAGGTTCTGTGGAATTCACAACAGAACAAATGTGGGTATTTGACACTGAGACGGACAGGATTGTGCAGAAAGAGATTTCATTTGTCCCAGGTCTTTACAAGATTTTTGATGAAATCTTAGTCAATGCTGCTGACAACAAGCAAAGAGACCCTGGGATGGACACTATCAAGGTGGAGATTGACCCGTAAGTATAATGAAAAGAGGACATTGTTTTCCTGAAATTGTTTATATTTGGAGTGAATTAATCATGGAGAACAACTGTTTTCTTACTTTTATTTTGTTTTATTTATTTATTTTACTTTGGTGTGTATAGTCCCTATTTATTTACTAAGTATATGAATATCATTAATCATTTTTAACAATATCTTACAGGGAGAATAATGTAATATCAGTCTTCAACAATGGAAAGGGTATCCCAGTAGCCATGCACAAGGATGAAAAGATGTACGTGCCCACCATGATCTTCGGTCACCTCCTTACTTCTTCAAACTATAATGATGATGAACAGAAGGTTACTGGAGGTCGAAATGGTTATGGTGCCAAGCTTTGCAACATCTTCAGTAACAAATTTGTTGTAGAAACCGCCTCTAAAGAATACAAGAAGAATTTCAAGCAGGTAAAATCGTGTGTTTTATTGCCTTTATGAAGTGGTAATAAGGTTTATTTTGGTTTTGTGGATAAGTTTCCAGTGTCGTTTTTATTATTTTTAATACTTTTATCTTTCAGACCTGGGGAACAAACATGAGCAAGACAAGTGATGCAAAGATCAAAGAATATGGTGGTGAAGACTTCACAAAGATTACATTCTCTCCAGATCTTGTTAAGTTTAAGATGGAGTCCTTAGATAACGGCATTGTATCTCTAATGTCCAGGAGAGCTTATGATATTGCAGCTTCAACTAAAGGAGTCAAAGTGTATCTGAATGGCAAACGTGTCCCGGTAAGAATACAAGCCAGGCTTTCCCCTTTTCTTGTGCTGTATTTTTGATACATCTGGCAATGATTTGTGGTTCTCTAGTTTAGACTTTGATGTATCGTGATGTACTGTTTACTGTGAATTAAAATTCCTTCTTCTTCTAATAGGTGAAAAACTTCAAGGATTATGTTGATTTGTACCTGAAAGACAAAGTGGATGATGCTGATAACCAAGTGAAAGCTGTGTATGAGAATGTTAATGAGCGGTGGGAGGTGGCTGTGGCTCTCTCTGACAAAGGATTCCAGCAGATGTCCTTTGTAAATAGCATAGCCACTACTAAGGTATGTATATTGCTGTCAGACAATTCATATTTTCCTTTTTATTGATGTTGAGTGCAGACAAATGATTATATTAAACATTCAAAGATATCTGTCATAAGTATTTGTTACTGTTTTGGCTAAGGTTTCATGTTATTCTAGGGTGGACGTCACATTGACTACGTGACAGACATGATTGTGAAAAACATTACTGAAACACTCAAGAAGAAGAACAAGAGTGGTGTGCAGATTAAACCATTCCAGGTATGGTAATGCTGGAAAACCTATTACAGATTCTTATTTGTTTGAAGTTTCTAGGTTGTTTTCCAGATGAAACATTAACCCATTACAGCTGGGTTGTGTTTATAGCCGTCATAACAAACCACTTGATCTGCCTGGTACGGCTATATGTGTGGTGATGTACTAGAGCAGGTCAAGTGGGAAGTTCTGCTACATGTAGTGGACTCCCTCTCCCAGTGGCTGGACGGTGGCCAGAAATCACTGGAGTCTATGATGCCAAGAGATTTCTGATATTGTCACTGATTAAAGTAGATAAGTGAAATTGAATAAATGGATATACCGTGAAAGTAATATAAAGACCATAAATGCTGTTAAGGAGAGTGAGACCATCTTTTTTTTTTATTTACTATTTTTTTTTTTTACATAATTTTTTCTTATTCTACATTATCTATCATTTCACATATTTACATTTTAAAAAGTCATCTTACAGCTTTAACTAATAGAACAATGTATTCTTTCAGATTAAGAACCACATGTGGATCTTTGTAAATTGTTTGATTGTGAACCCCACCTTCGACTCCCAGACAAAAGAGAACATGACTCTCCAAGCCAAAAGTTTTGGATCCAAATGTAGTTTGTCAGACAAATTCATAAACAATGTAATGAAGTGCGGCATTGTTGAGGCAGTCATGACGTGGGCAAGATTTAAGCAGCAAGCACAGCTACAGTCCAAATGTGCCAACAGGAAGCAAAACAAACTGAAAGGTGAATTAGGCTGTATTGAAATATGCATTTTGTTTATATTGCCTACATATAGATATAGTATTAGAATCTTTTACTCTACCTCCATGTACTTTTTTTTCAGTCTGAAGTTAAGACTCCCTAACCTCATGAAAATGTCATTGTGGATGTTGGTTATGCAGTTTATTATAACTTTCACAGTGTGATAATGTCAATGCATGAGGAAATTGCTGAGTGGATGATATCCCAAGATTTTATTATATATTCTTTGTCTTCACAGGTATTCCCAAACTAGAGGATGCTAATGATGCTGGAACAAAATTCTCATCTGACTGCACTCTCATCCTCACTGAGGGAGACTCAGCTAAAGCCTTAGCTGTTGCTGGACTTGGTGTGGTTGGAAGAGACAGATACGGGGTTTTCCCGCTCAGAGGTGAGGTGACTTAGTATGATCTGTACTTTAATAATAGCTTTTCCTTTATGCAAAAATGGGTTTATTCCTTTTCAATGAGGATGATGGAAATGGTTAACCTCATGTGCATGTATTTACTTACATATAATCCTTGAAAAATTATAATCATCCATTGATCAGCACCCTCCTCCCTCCCCCCTTGTTTAAAGTGAGGGAAGAATTCAACAGCTTTGGTAATTCTTGCACTCCACTTATTTTACACATGTGTTTCTATAATTCTCAAAATTGGACTGATATGTTGTATTCATGCTATGAAAATATGAAAACAATAATTTTGCAGTGATATTGCCATCCACAGTTCTCCATTTCTTGATTAGAAAGAAAATCTGGTCTAGATTGGTTTTCTTTATAATAAATGCGTTTGTTAAATGTTTCAGACAGGAATATTTACTTTCATATCTGAAAAAAACAAAAAGGTATCTTTGCAAAACATGGCCCATATTGAAAACAATAACTGAGATTTTTTTTTCCTAATATAATAATTAGATTTACCAAAAAAAATAATAGAGATAACAAACTTTGGCAGGTATCCATATTTCCAATGGCCTGTTCTCACAGCTTTGTTTACATAAGCTGTAGTACTGTCCAGTGTTCATAATTTTCATTCACCTTGAAATCAGTTGGTTGCATTCACAGTGGTATCAGAATGTGCAAGGGATGTTGAATTCCAGTTTTTTAATTCTGAAAAATTGCAATAAAATATATATTGCATAAAAGAAAAAAAATACACAAATAGTTCACAATGGCAAACAGTCATCCCCCCAAAAAATTTATGGAAATTAAAAAATCAGGATCTTACATGCCCTTCGCATAGAGTTGATCTAAATGAAGAAGATTTTTAAGGTAATTCGGGGAAAGAAAATGACCTGTGGACGGTACCGAGGATGGTTATAAAAAATCTTTAAAAAAAAAAATTTCTTTGGCTTAAACTACCCATGTAGAGGCAGGGTTAAAATGATTATATACTCTATAACATGCAAAAAAAAAAATTACTAGTTATCTAAAACTGTTATCTCTTTATGATCAAATGACTGGAGAAAGGTAGGCCTCAGCTGGGGTGGTCCCCTTAAGTGTATTTTTCAAAGACTATTTGAATTATATGCCTTGGAGTATCAAAATTGAAAGTAACTTATTGCTCTTGTATTGTCAGTTAGCAATTTTTTTTTTTTTTTCAGGTAAATTGCTGAATGTACGAGAAGCATCACACAATAAAATCTTAGAAAATGCTGAAATTAACAACATTATTAAAATCTTGGGACTACAGTACAAGAAGAAGTATGAGAACTCCGAAGACCTGAAGAGTCTCCGCTATGGCAAGCTCATGATCATGACAGATCAGGATCAGGTGGGAGAATGCTCATTGGGAAAACTTAGGGATCTCATGTCGTTGCAAGTCTTTACTTGAAGAAATTGTTATATTCAAATTTGTCTCCATTGTACATTAAGGTTGTGTTAATATCAATTTACTTATCCTCCTTAGAATATTATAATCTATGTAAATATGTCTATAAATCTTTATTGTTGGAAGAAAAAAGATATTTGCTATTAACCCAATGCCGCTGGGTGGTTTCCTGATATGAAAGCCCTCTTCCCTGGGCTGTATTCATAGTGGCTTGGGTCCTGCTGTCAGGGGATCATGTCGGTACCATAGCATGTACAGCCTGACCATACATGACCCCGGAAAACAGGACCCAGGAATATATTCCAGGCATACCATGGCATATACATACATGCCACCCAGTGGCAAAGGGTTAATGAATAAAAGATGTTAAGTAAATTTGATTATCAAGCCAGTTCCATAAAGGGAGGGAGAATAGAGATTCATGGAACTATTAAATCCCTTCTCTCCAGGACGGTTCTCACATCAAAGGTCTGTTGATCAACTTCATCCACCACAACTGGCCCACCCTTCTCAGACACACTTTCATGGAGGAGTTCATTACTCCCATTGTCAAGGCCACAAAGGGCAAGGAAGAACTGCCCTTCTACTCTTTACCTGAATTTGAGGAATGGAAGAAGAACAAAGATAACTGGCCTAGTTACAAGATAAAGTACTACAAAGGTATTTATTTTTTGGTTTAGAGGTGCAAAACTTAGTGTTTGAGAAACAGAGAACCTAATGTCTTACTCTTTTATTTAGTGTGTTATAAAGTTGTAATTACTTTTATAAGAAATTGAAAGGAAGTTTGAGAGACTTGTATTTGTTTGTTCTTTCTAAATACTTCATAATTTTCTTTACGTATAGGTTTGGGTACTTCCACCTCAAAGGAAGCTAAAGAGTACTTTCATGATATGGTGCGACATAGAATCCGCTTCAACTATGGTGGGGCACAAGATGACCACTCCATTCAAATGGTGAGTATTGTACTAGTCATTTTGTATTCTTAATCCATTCGTGACAAAATGTAGTTCTATCATGTCATACTAGAGCACCCCTCACACTAGGATGATATCTTCATATCATCTGCAGTTGAACCTGCTCTAAATAATGCAATCTAAATAGGTTTTCATGTTTTTAGACTCATAAAAGTTGGCTTAAAGTCTCCTTTTTTAGCCCCCTACAAAAAAAAAAATTCCTTGCTTCTGATTGTTCCCTTGAGCACATTGTTTGATATGATGCTGGGGGCTCCCATTGTGATAGGGTTAAATAAGAATCTAAATACAGTTGGTATCATAGCTGGAGTATTTCTTATTGTTCTTATTGCTGTAGTTACTTTATGCTCTGATATATTTAATATGCTATTATATCCTTAACTTTGGTTTACAGGCCTTTAGTAAAAAAGCCATTGAACAGCGTAAGGAGTGGTTGACAGGGTGGATGGAGGAGTGCAAACGCCGGAAGGAACTGGGTCTACCAGAAGTGTATTTGTACGAGCGTGACACCAGAGCTATCTCATACACTGACTTTGTCAATAAGGAATTGGTTCTCTTCTCCAACCTTGATAATGAGCGATCCATTCCATGCTTGGTTGATGGTCTAAAGCCTGGTCAGAGAAAGGTTTGTTGATAAGTTGAAATTTGTTTATAATTTTGTGGAAGCAAATTTTTTTCTTATAGGATAGTTAATTTATAAGTCATGATTAAGTATTTACTAGTATTTATTCATTTACCTATTTTCCATACTTTGGCTATACTTTGGCTTCCCCACATTGAACCTGTTATAACTGCTTATATTCATCTCTCCACTTAGAGATTTGAAGGGCACAATTAGGTTGCTCTGCTTTCTTATGTCAGCTACTCTTTCCATCCTGACTTTAGTAAATAGGCATGGTAGCTAATGATGGTTTAACTTCTTCCCTTCCCACAACATTGCTCACCCTTTCAGTGTTCCATCCAACCAAAAGAAAATGGTTAGAAAAGATGCCAGACGTATACTTGTGGGTGGTGTTACTCTTAAATATTCTCCATACAATTTGCCTTGTCCTTATCCAGGTCTACTTGCATAATAAAAATATCCTGCTCCTCATTGTACCCCTCAGATGCACGTGGGCTGCATCAGATCTCATGATCCTTTTCATCATATTTCTTTAAAAAACTGATAAAAGAAAACTAAAAGACAATAATGAAGTAACTTTCATTTACAGGTCCTCTTCACTTGTATAAAACGAAATGACAAACGTGAGGTAAAAGTAGCTCAGTTGGCTGGCTCAGTTGCAGAACATTCAGCATACCACCACGGTGAAGCATCTCTCATGTCAACAATTATTAATTTGGCTCAGAATTATATTGGGTCAAACAATATCAACTTACTCCAGCCCATTGGTCAGTTTGGTACTAGACTGCAGGGAGGCAAGGATCATGCCAGCCCTCGATACATCTTCACAATGTTGAGGTATAGAATTTTGATCGTGAGACATTTACTTGATTCTAAACACACACAACTTTATATTTTTAAAAATTTATTTGTTAATTTATTTTTACAAAGTATCACACAGTTGATACATGAAATATGTTTTTATTTTTTTAAGATTACCAGTGCTATTACCTTTAATTTTTCTCCAAATGAACAATATTTTGATGACTATGTGCAATTCTGTGATCATTTGAGGTCTATGATTATATAAATTATATTAATTTTACATGGACATGTATCCTGACTTTGCACTATAAAGGTATATTTATTCTTTACCCACAGCAAACTAGCCAGGTACATATTCCATCCTCATGATGATCCCCTGTTAAAGAGCAACTTTGATGACAACCAGCGTATTGAGCCAGAGTGGTACATGCCAATCCTTCCCATGGTGTTGGTCAACGGTGCAGAAGGTATTGGTACAGGTTGGAGTACCAGGATCCACAACTACAATCCTCGAGAAATTGTAGAAAATCTCAAAAGAATGTTGAGAGGGGAAGAGCCAACTCGAATGGTAATTGGTTTGGTTTCTCTCATTATTGTAATACTTGTATTTTTTTTGTGGATTAATATTCTTAGTCTTTGAATATATTAAACTTGATAATGTAAATTTTATTTTAGATACCATGGTTCAAGGATTTCGAGGCACAGTTGAAGAACTTGATTCACAAAGATGTATTGTGCATGGAGAAGTTGCAAATTTGGGTGGCAACAAAATAGAAATCACTGAACTGCCAGTCAGAGTTTGGACCCAAGCATACAAAGAGACCATCCTGGAGGGTATGCTTGCCAGTTCAGAGAAATCTCCAGCCATGATTACGTAAGTTAAATTCATGTGAAACTGAATACTTGCAATGTGAAATTATAGACTGACTTCATGGAGATTTTTTCTTAGTTTGAAAAGGATTTGTTTTACCTAACTATTTTTTTAATTTCAGTGACTACAAGGAATATCACACTGACACGACAGTACGCTTCACAGTGACCATATCAGAAGCCAAGTTAGGCAAGGCCATGGAAGAAGGCCTTCACAAAACCTTTAAACTTACATCTTCTCTCTCCACAAACTCCATGGTATGTGTTGACTGGATTTATTTTATGGAAATGTACTTGATTTGAAATGGCAGATCATATATTACTTATATTACACACATTGACACAAGTTTCATTATCATATGTTGTTAGTGATACAAAATGAACATTATGACTTAATGATAGTAAATGTTAGTGTGAAAGGTTGATTATATGACTCTCATGAGCCTGCATTTAGGGTACTTTCTGAGGAAGTTCTAGAATTGTGTGTATTATTTTATTAAATTCTTTATGTAATTTATTACATCAGGTATTGTCAGTTTGAGAAGTATGCTGTGGTTATTAGCTTTTGACCAGGAGACGGACATAGATTGCAGTTTTATCATGCATTCATTAATGTTTGTTTTGATAGGTGTTGTTTGACCACAATGGTGTTCTACGGAAATTTGAGGCTGTAGAAGAAATCCTCCGTGAGTTCTTTGATCTGCGCCTCAAGTTTTACAGCAAGAGAAAGCAGTATTTAGTAGGCATGATTCAAGCTGAAGCATCCAAGCTGTCCAACCAGGTTAGTATTTTTCTTTTTTACTTTACTGTATGGAAACTTGAGAAACAATTGGAAAGTTTTAAGGGAGAGGGGTAGGGATTTGTTTTGCTAGTTTGGTCACTCAAGAACTTTTTTACCATTGGTTTTACTACTATTTATTCCATTTTTTAAAATTAAAAGATGATTAATGTAAGATATCTGTCTAAATCTTTCTATTTATTTTAGGCAAGGTTCATCCTAGAGAAGTGTGATGGACGTCTAGTGATTGAGAACAAAAAGAAAAAAGAAATGATCGCTGAACTCCAACGCAAGGGCTTTGATTCTGATCCTGTCAAGGCATGGAAGAGAGTGCAAGACAGAGAAGCTGCTATGGTATGTCAACATGTTGCAATTTTGTATTTTATGCAGTTTTGATTTTCTTAGTCCATTATTTGTCAATAGTTATCATTTGTTATGCTTTTATTTACCATCTGTAATATTAAACTTTCTGAAAATATTTTCTATTTTGTTATGTCATTTTGATGTATTACTGTCATTGAAATTTATCTGTGAAATATTTAAATGAGCACTTAAGCAGATCAGTGTAGGCTTGTAGATATAAAGATGGAGAAATAGTTCTACAGCAATTTTTTTTTTTTTTTTTTTTAACTTGCAGGAGGAAGAGGAGCAGCAGTCTGAGTCTGATCAGGAAGAAGTGGATTCGAAGGGCCCTGACTATGACTATTTGCTTGGCATGGCAATGTGGAGCCTTACCAGGGAAAGGATAGATGATCTTCTTAAAAAACGAGATGAGAAGACTCAAGAATTAGAAGTTCTCAAGAAGAAGACCCCAGACAACCTGTGGTTGAATGATCTTGATGAGTTCCTTATGAAGGTAAAGTGTTGTAATACTTGCACTATGGAAATTCTTAGTAGAATAAGTAATGAGTTCTCAAAAGCAGTAGCTGATATTTATTGGTAGTTAATATCTTTTAGATTTGTGATAGTTTCACAGGTGTGCTTGGACTAAGGCACAAAATTCTGATATAATGTACTATTTTGTACTATTTTCTCTGATTTACGATAAGCAATAATTCCTCTTAACCAGTGGTTGTTAGGTTATGAACTGTTCACTGTAGTCTTGTGAATTTTTGATGTATACAGATGACTCCACAAGTAGCCGCCAAGGAGTCTAACACACTAAGCTAATATTACATTGGACATGGCTTGTAATCACACTATCCACATTCAGTGGGTTAATGATATGTAGATAATAAATATTTGTTATTGTGTTGAGAGATAGATCCTCCAAAATGACTGAATACCTGTAGTCATCAACATAACTTGCATTGTATCTCTCACCTACAGCTTGATGAAGTAGAACAAGAGGAGCGCGATAGTGAAGCAGCCGCCAACAAAAAGGGCAACACGGGAAGCAAGAAAATAAAGAAGGTGAGAACTAAGTCATCTGTAGGACAATTTCTGGTGTGGATAAGCTATGATAGGAATTGTCATTTTATATTATCACTCTTATAACAGTTATTGTGCATTTTTTGTGAAGCTAATTCCAAATAAGACATTGTGGAAGTGCATTTTACTGAAGATAAAAAAAGGAAAAAAAAAAAAAATCTATATAAACCCTGGTATTCGTATTTAAAATTGGTTACATGTCCTGGAGTGTATGATAACTGCATTTCTAATTTGAGATTATCTATTTTTGGTGCATATAGTGTGCAGGGTTTTCATACTTGTAATTTTAGATTCAATTTTTGTTTATCTAGCTTAGATCTGAAAGAAATGGATAGTCAAATTTTGTGTGTGTGTGTGTGTGTGTGTGTGTGTGTGTGTGTGTGTGTGTGTGTGTGTGTGTGTGTGTGTGTGTGTGTGTGTGTGTGTGTGTGTGTTTCTGTGACTGTTTTTGTGACTGTTTCTGTGACTGTGACTATGACTGTGACTGTGACTGTGACTGTGACTGTTTCTGTGACTGTGACTGTGACTGTGACTGTGACTGTTTCTGTGACTGTGACTGTGACTGTGACTGTTTCTGTGACTGTGACTGTTTCTGTGACTGTGACTGTTTCTGTGACTGTGACTGTTTCTGTGACTGTTTCTGTGACTGTGACTGTTTCTGTGACTGTGACTGTTTCTGTGACTGTGACTGTTTCTGTGACTGTGACTGTTTCTGTGACTGTGACTGTGAATGTTTCTGTGAATGTGACTGTGACTGTTTCTGTGACTGTGACTGTTTCTATGACTGACTGTTTCTGTGACTGTGACTGTTTCTGTGACTGTGATTGTTTCTGTGACTGTTTCTGTGTGTGTGTCTGATCAGAATAACTGTCAAGTGTTACATTTTTCATGGACTCTTTCTTTTACCTTTTGTCATCCTATATTTGTAACAATTTGAATGGTACAATTAGGTTTTAGTTAATGCAGAAGAAAAATAACAGGTGTTGCTGATGGTTTACTTGGTACTTGTCAGCTGGTGTTACACATGGTGTTGAGGATCTCATTATTGTTTTTATTTATTTGTTGGCCCAATGAAGAGAGGTGGAGATCCGGTAAGATGTGTATTCAAGTTTGATGAAGCATGTAGAATTGTAGGGTAGAAACAATGTTACTTTCAGCTTCTGTCTCTTCAAAACTCATCATATTATTAATGCAAAGTAGCTTTTGTTGTGTATTTCAAATTGGCTGCAATTATGTTCTGTCTCTGAATGTGTCTAAAAAGCTTTTTGCTGCTTCATTTGGCAAGATTTTACATGTTACAAGGTCTTAATTGTTCATGCATAGCATTCTTCTTTTGAGTTTTGTATGTGTTGAGGATTAAATGATAATTATGTAAAGAAGCTGTGAAGACCAAAATTTATCACTCCTTTATAGCAAAGAGGTCATTCACTCCTGTGTGACTCCCATTTTGTATAGGTTTTTGTATACTTTTGTGGATGTTAAGCTTTTCATTCGCTATTTGCTGTGTTTTGAAAGATAGGGCTGTATTATTTTTTTCATGATCTGTATCTTTAGAAAATGTTTACATTAATGATTTACAAAAAGTTTTTGATATTTGTCAATGTGAGGCTTGTTTATATTAATGTTATAGTTTCATTTGGTTTAAGAAGAGATAAATTTCAGCATCTTAATTATGGCTCTGTTTTTCTCATACAAATGTTTGGTGTAGTCTCTGCTTTACAACTTTGCTTTTCGCTTCAGTATTGAGTAGCAACTCTGTTCGAGATGTATATCTACAGGGAATTATGTATTTGTAAAAAACAAATATGCTTTTCACTATACATGATTTATTTTGCTTTGATTGGTCTTGCAATGTCTCCATTTTTATTCATATTAAGAGTCAAGTGAAATAGATTGTAACTTAAGGTCCAATAGTATATCTACCTTTTTTCTGTTTTGGGATTTTATGAAAATTTACTGTCACCATATTTTTTTTTATCTTTCTTTGTTATATACATTTTTTTTTCTTCTTTTTTTTTCAAGAGAACATTTCTTTAAAACATTTTCTATTTTTGGATACAGCTGAAAAATGAGACAATGCCATCACCTTTTGGAGAAAGAGTAGTTCCTTCCATTGACCCAGAATTGAAGAAGAAGGCTGAAAAAGCAGCAGCAGCAAAGGAAAACAAAGGCAAACGGGTAAGTAGTAGTATAAGGCTATCATGAAAATACTTTTTGATTGTGCTTTTTGACTGTAGAAAGTGTTTGTCATGTAATGTGGTCCCCTTTTGAATTACAGGATATTAATTAAATTTATATTTTGAGGCAGCAATGTGTTAATTCAAGAATGGTTTGTTTACATAGACGTGAATTAAAATGTACTAAGAAAATGTTGATCTTCAGCAGGTAAAGAAGGAAGTGTTAGAGAATGATGACTTTGATGACCTTGTGGCTGCTAACACTGGCAAATCCCTTTCTGCACGGCTAGGAAATTCACCTGACATGATCTTGAAGAAAGCGAAGGCAAAGAAGAGTGATGGTATGAAGCAAACAAAGCTCAGTTTCAAGAAGGTAAGTAACTTTCTGCAAGTATCTAAGTCAGCTCAATGACTGGCTTACCAAAGAAATATATCCACAGAAGGTACAGGAAAGATTCCTTCTCAAAATAGTGATTAGATGTTACAAAATCTCTCTTTTTGTAGCACTTTATATAGTTTGTCTGGTATTATCCTATATGCAAGTTGATAATAATGCTACTTGGAGTAAGGAGACAAGTGTCATCTAGGCTAAATATTGGAACATCAGTATTTTTTCATACAAATACTCTATTGGATGTGGTGTTTGATAAAGTTTCTGTTTTTATTTGAGTTAATGTTGATGTGTCTGTTTCCAACAGGGATCTCCAAAGAAGAAGAAAGGAAAGAATCCTTGGGAATCAGGATCTGAGGATGATGATGAGGATGATGATATTGATGCTGATGATGTCCAACCGAGAGAACGTGCTGCAGGGAGACGCACTGCAGGTAGGTTGTGTTGATTTTTGTCCCATTGCTTGTGTTAGGACATTTAAGCCATTGACTCCGGGAGTACACTGTTCACTATTGGAGTGGTTTATTTACCTGTTGATACAGAGAGGGTGTTTACGTCTTTGCCCAGTTCTCAGATTTTAGATTATTAATTTTGTTTACATACACTACAGAGTCAGTAACTGATCTTTTGTGTTTGCCCTAGTCCTTGGTGTTTGGGGAGATCCCCCCCACCCTCTAGTTATTGGTATTGATCGTGTCGGTAACATTCAATAACCATAATGTCAGTAATTATGTTAACACTAACAGTATCAACCTATTCGCCCTGGATTTATGTTCTGTCCCCTGTAGTTTTTGGTGAATTTTTTTACATACAGATGGCTCCACATGTGCTCAGCCAGCAAGGAGTCTATCAGTAGGCCCTTGTTACCGATCATGATTTTCCCATTCCTTGAATTGGCGTGAAAATGTGTTTTTCTTCTTAATAACATTGCTATCGATACTGTTATTGTTGGTATTGATGTTATGATTATATTGAATTGTCATTTAAATATTTTAGACAATGAAATGATACAAAAGACCCTTTCCTAAAGTGAAGGAAAAGGGTAAACAGGTGAGATAGGTAGTTCTGGTAACTGGCTATTTGGTGATTAAGAACTAGTAGAGCCATCTATGTGTAAATACAATAAATAAACGTGTTTTACAGTGGGCATGGCATGTACTCTTGCCACATGGGGCGAATGGGTTAATAGTATTATTGGTAGTATTATTGGTGGAGCTATTTATTTACAAAACTACAGGGCATGTATCGAGCAGCAATGGGTTAATTTTCATCATACCTTGGATTTTTGTAAAGAAATTTTATATTTATAGTACTGGTATTATTGTTGATCATGAAAATAATGTTAGTAGCGATAATGATGATGTTAATAATGAGGATAGATATAATGATAATGATAGGGATGGTAATGATTAACCATGATGATTATGATGATGATAGCAACAATAATAACAGTAATAAAAATATTTTTTCCCTGAAAAATCAAGGAAGATGGTAAACAGGTGAGATCAAGTAGGCTTAGTAAACAAAATTAATCCATTGTCCCCTGGTACATGTATATCTGCTGTTGATTTATTTACACCCATTCTCAGGCACCAATGGGTCAGTTAGTAGGCTATGTGACCTCACCTGATTTGTTTCTAATGCTGTTAGTCATGATATTTTTTGTTGTTTTTATTACTATAAGGGTTGTAGACATTATGATTATTATAATGTAATTAGGAGTACTTTTAGCAATACTGAAAAAAGTAAATCAAGGAAAAGGATAAAAGATGAGATTGTTAGGACTGGTAAATGACTCTATGGTAACTGCTCTTGTGCATAAATAAAATCAATAAACTGAAATCACAGTGGGCATGACTTGTATATCATGCCATCTTGCATCTGAGGGTTGATGAAATAAATCTACATAAGGATGAAATGCATCTCAAGATTGTTATCAGTTGAAAGTCCTACATTATGCACTATATGGTGGGTAATTTTTGGCTTTTTAGTCGGTCTGATTAAAGATTATATATATATATATCATACTCTTTCAGCAGCCAAAATCAAGTTCCAGTTCAGTGAAGATGAAGATAGTGACAGTAATGAATCTCTTCATGACAATGCTGGTATAGAAGAGGCAGACGCAGCACCTCAACAGGTGTCCATTTTGGAAGAGTCTGTTGCGTGAGTTTCCCCCTTTTTTATTTATTTATTTATTTATTTTCAGAAATAACTATATATAATTGAGATATGTAGGAGAAACTATGCAAAAATTATATATATTTTTTTTATTAGATTTTAAAGAAAGATGAGATATACATTGGGAGTTCAGTATCATAATATGAAACTAAAACAAATGTATTTAAACTTGTATTATGAAGGTTTGATTATTAATATGTATATCTATATATATATATATTTTTTTTAATTTCCAGGAAAGTAGAACCAAAAGAAGAGGTCGTTATAAGTGATACAGATTCAGAATTTGATGTAAAACCCAAGAAAACCACTGTTGTACCTGTTGCGCAAGGTAAGTGTAACTGAATGTTGAAGTATCTCTGAAGAAGGTGATCCTGTTAAAGCACTTCGAGACCTATTATATTATCCTCTTTCTCATAATGTAATCAAGTTAAATCTCATATTAATAAAATGTTAAATTGAGATTTGTTTAAGATTGATTAATTAGTTAATTTTTTTTATTGAGAATGCCCACTTTCCTTCCTGGAATGAGGTGGATGTTGACTATTGTCTTTTATACATTTATACCTATTCCTTTTGTCTGTGGCTGTAAAAAAAAAAACTTGGAATTTCACAAATGGCGGTGCTATAAAAGGTGAATCTTTGATGTTACAGAGAAACCCACAGCATCAGATCTGTTTGACTCAATGATGGGATCCTCAAGCCCACCCAAATATGAACCTGAACCTGCCAGTAAGTGTAATTCAGTTGCTTGCACAGAGATTCTTTGTTTTATAGAGACACAGGATAGATTTTTTCTTACTAACAGTATCTTGGAATATAAAATGGAGTAATATCAACATTACTCCATTTCATATTCTAAGAAAGGGGAAAGGTTGAAGGTTGTGTGACGGTTATTTCCTCTTTTCCTTAATAGTCAAAAAAGCTCCCGCCAAGAAGCGCACCAAGGATGACAGCAGTAGTGAGGACGACAGCGTGCCACAGCCCAAGAAAAAGCCAGCACCTAAGAAGAAGGCTACTGTGGTCCCAGATGACATGTCCGACGATGAGCCCAAGCCCAAGAAGAAAGGAGGCCGTGCCAAGAAGAAGGCTTCCCCTGACAATGACATGTCGGATGATGAGCCCAAGCCCAAGAAGAAGCCAGGCCCAAAGAAGACTGCTGCTGCAAAGAAGAAGAATGACTCTGATTCAGATGACATGTTTGATGACATAGCCCCTAAGGTGAGGAGATTACTATGAATTATATCCTAATAAAGGCTCAATAAATGAAATAAAAGAGAAAGAAAGGTAATAAAGTAATTGGTTGTTGTTTTTGTTTATTTATTCTAAATTTTATCATTTTCAGGGTAAAGCAGCTTTGAACGTGTCTGACGACTTCAATATTTCTGAGGTTGCCCCAAGGGAGCGGTCTGGGCGACAAAAGAAAGTAATCACCTATGCCCTAAGTGATGATGATGATGACTCTGATTATTAGACTCCTTGGGCATAAGATGTCTGAACAAGTACCTTGAAAGAGAAGAGGAGAGACCTGAGGCAAACATTAGATGCTAAGTAGAAATGCTCTTTCTTTGATAATGAAATTGCTCCTGTATTTTAAGGAGCTGGTCATTGCTGTATTATAAGTATTCTAGAGCATTGTCAACTTATTTTATTTACATTTTTTTAATATTTTATTTTATCTTTTCATTTGTACGAATTTGTAACAAAAATAGCTATAATATTAGTATGAAAGGACAATTTTTAAGCTGTTGGGACCCTTTGTATTAGGCTTATTCAAAGTACTGTGTAACAATTTAAATCTTTTTAATGATAGACTTTCAAGTACAAAGGGATTATGAAAAGTCTGCTGATACAGTTGCTTTTATTTGATGCTGTATTTTTTTAATGTCTCATCAATGGTATATATTTACAAAAATACTTATAATAGCTGCAATAAAAATACTTATGTATTTTTCAATAAATTCTTGTAGGAGAAATTTTTGTAAAAGATAATAAAGAGACTTACCATGTGCTGTAGATATATTCCAGGAAAACTTTTTTTTAAGGTGTAATGAGATAGTAATGAACTGTGACATTTTGTGGAGCAACAGAGGAGCAGGTATTTTAGTCTAAGTCTAGCACAAACTTTGGGAAATCTTCAGGCTCTTTTGTTGTCTTTTTTCAATTATTTCAATGTGAATTTAAAAAAAAAGTAAAAAAGGGAAAAAAATGCTAGCTGATTGTACCAATATATATTTTGGTAAAATCCAGTAAAATAAAGAAATTGTTTTATTTTTTTTTAGGTTTCAGCGCTATTTATTTTCCTTCACCTTTCTGTCGGGACTCAAAGTCCCTTGTCTACTATCAGTTTTTGAAAATAAAGTAGATAGACTGGATATTGTTTCTTGTATACCTTCCTATTTTTTAAGGCTAAAAATCCATTGAACTTGAAATGATGGACGAAGAAAATTTAAGGTTATATGCATTATCCTTTTATTATATATATAAAACTGAATTGAAGAAAGTTATTACTGATCCAAAATGTGTGAATTACTTGTTTCCAAGTCTTTGCATGTGCTGTAATCAATGGCATCTGATGAAGACCATTGTAATGCCTCAGTTGATAAGCCAGTTCTTTGCAACCACCATATTAATATAAAGCAAGGATACACCTTTTGTACTTTTGTACAGGTATTAGTAACCTGTTGCTATTTTTCACTTTATTATTTTCATTTATTTATTTTATAATTAAATAGTTTAGTAGAAGGAAACCAGTTATATTTGAGAAATTGCAAATAGAAGTGATTGACCAAAGACAGTACTTTCTAGTGTGAGATCCATGTGGGATTGACTATTTTTTAAAGATTTTCACAGCGATAATGATAGTGACTGCATTACCTATGGTATAAGTAAAAGCAAAAATGTAAATAATGAGAATGCTGCTGGTTATCAACTAAGGCCAGCTGTCATTTGCTTCATATGACAAGCCTATGCTTTATAAAATGCATATTGTTTTGAGTTAATTAAATAGGTACTTCAGAATCCTGATTTACCAACATTAACCACAAGTTTAGAAGCAATGCAAAAAGTAATGTGCCTAATACATTATTCTGTGGTAATCCTGATTGCAGAATTTATATTTTCTCTTTTCCCTGTGCTTCAACCTCCTCAATCCCATGCCTGTTGTCATTGTGGGAGGGGATTAGGAGATGGAGACGGAGACCCAATGCCAGGGATCACCCCTGCCTTGGGCCATAGCCTTTGACTCAACTAATTTTACACGATCTTCTCTTCTTCCCCTTTCCTTTTCTGTCTCCTCTCCAATCCCTTTTACTACTCATTTACTGGGGTGTGAGAATCGTGTAGAAAGAATGAAAGGGTGACTTTGCCTGTCATGAATGGCCTAGGGAAGCCATGGGCACTGTATTCCTGTTTAGTTGTCTAGCCCTTACCCCTCAAGGGGATCTGAGGGGTGGACCATTCCTCTCCCAACATACTTCAGGCTTACCTTGGTCAGTAATGAAGATTTTGCACCTTTTTAGGGGCAATGAGTCTTGCCCCTTTATCAGCTAGCCCCACTAATTTTAATTCCCCTGGTTCCCTGACCCTGGGCTTTCCTTTGAACATGACTGAAGACTACTACCACCCCTCCTCAATGCCTATGGTCTGCAGTACTACTTGACTCAACATTACTCCCTCATCCACAAGGCCTCTCCTTCTACTACCCCCACCTCTACAAATCTTTTGAGTACACTATTTAGTTTAGCCAAATGGGTAATTCCCTTTACAGTCCCATACTCTGATAACACTTAAGCAAAGTTTCCTTCATTAGCTTTCCCAATTGTTCCCACCTTGTCACAGTTATATCCAAATCCCAAGCTAAAGCATTATCAACTCTGATTGGCTCCACAAATACCTGTTAAACCTCATCCCTCCCTCTATACTTGTACCGGAATTGTCTCAATCTCCCTGACAAACTGCCCTATCTATGACAAGGATTGGTCAAATTGTGGAGAAGACTTAGTTGCCTGCCTCATGGGCTATGATGCATTATAAGTACAATGCTACACCATTCCCCATAGAGGTGTTATAAGTCCTCTGCCAATGTTGACAATATTAGACATAACCTCCCCCATGTTTATATTGGCAGAGAGTCCCTCTCAGTTTAACTATAACCACCTTCCCTGGGTCACTGTTAGAAATGGCGTCTAGGCCACCCTGCTAAACACTACCACCCTACAACCTGATGCCCTCTATGTGCCCAACCAAACTGTTCTGCACAGTCATGCATGTGCTAATTGTGGTCGCTCCCATAATGTATTTATTCCGATCCAAACTTGGTTTCGCTTTACAAGAGCCCAGGCAGTAAGTATGTCAACAAGGTTTTTCTCTTACTCCCTATTCCCAATTCCAGTGCTGCCTTTCACTATGACCCTCCCCCTTCCTCCCAAGATGTTTCTACATCTCCCCTGTATCTACTCCTCCATCTACCCCCTTCCTCTCTGAATCAAACTGTTTTGCAACTCCAAATCCAGACACCCCAGTCTCGACCACTGTCTCGACACCTACCCCTCTCCCTCCTCGCTCTACCCATAGCTGACAATCTAAATGTTCCACCCCATCTGTGTGTGTCTGGCGTGTGTGTTAATGGTTAAGGGTTAATAGTTGAAAGAAATAAATGTGCTAGACATCAGCGTCATATAGCACTATGGTGAATCATAGCGGAGAGGGTTAGGAATTAGTTAATGATTAGGGTAAAGTTAAAGGGTTAAACAGTACTAGAGGGTAGTATGGTAGGGAAAGGGTAGAGTTCTCTAAGGAAAAGGTAGGGGATTCTGAGAGGATGTGTAGTAGGTTGGGGGGTCATGGAAGTAGAGAATAAGTTAGGAAAAAACAGGTACGAGTTGCTGTAAAGCAGGAACAGGATGATAGGATGTGTGGAGGAACATTGCAGGAGCATAGAGGTGGATCAGATTATGACATGATAGGAATGTGTGTCCAATGTGTAAGTTGTTGATGTATCAGGGAAAACAGGAGCAGATGCAAGAGGAAGGTATAAGTCAAGGTGGGTATTTACTGGTAGAAAAAGGTAGCAGTCGGAGGTGAGGACAGGGTGAATGGGAGAGAAGGTCATCCATCTGGAAGGAGAAAGTAGTGGGTAGATGTGAAGAGGAGGTAAAGGTAGGGAGAAGGGATTGTGGGACATTTAGTTCAGAGAGAAAAAAATGATGGAAATGTGCATAGCTTTGGAGAGAGAGAAGGTCACGGCATTGATAGAGGGAAGGTAGACCAGATTCAGGGTATAGGCTAAGTGTAGACCAAAGTGGTGGATAGTATCAAGGCGAGTAAGAAGAGGGTAAAGGCAGTGGAATAGATAGGACAGCCATAGTCAAGAGTGGAGAGGGATCAGTGAAGTGTGGAGATGGAGGAGAACTGTCCTGACAAGTGACTAGTACATAATGACATACATTTCTTCTCAATGTAATGACAACTGGTTCAAGTAAGTCACCATACCCAGGTCATCCACCAGTCTCTGGCCCCCCAAGGCTGGCTGGACACGCGACACCGCCCTCAGCGCTAAAGACATCGTCTTGTCTATTCCCTTTATTGTGTTGTACTCTTCCTTATTAAAGAGTCAAGCCAGTCAACACCTATGACTACCCCTTCTAGCCATTGTTTAGAGGCATATCTAGCCTGTTACACTGAGGCCCAATGTAGGGACCACCCCTACCTCTGTCCCTGTCTCTGTCAGAGGAGACTGGGGCCCAATGTTGGGGTCACCACTACTATTTTGCAGGGTCTTTTCGTCTCCCTTTCCTTTTCCTTCTCTCCTTCATCCCCTTCTTCTGTCCACTTGTCCAAATTGTTAACTCATGTTTATCCTTTTTGCCACAATTCTTTATCAAAATGCTGTGTGACCTTTGATGTCTGGTACATTTGGGTTTTGACCATTGACCATTCTGGAAATCTACAAACATTGCTTTACTGAACCAAAATACTTTCTTACCTGGGGCTTAAACCCCAAGACCCACCCTATCCCTATATTTTGTATACGCCACTAAAGACCTTAGATGTGTCAGAAAAAAAAAATCAGTATTTATTAAAATGTAACTAGAGATGTGGAGTCTGTGCAAGGAAAACTCTATTACCTTCTTGATACAACAAATAATAAATATAGACCTTTGGAAAATGGCACAAAAACAAAAAATGCTACTGCAGATATAGGAGAATAAGATTGCTAAGAGGAGGCAAGTGGTCTTGACACTGCATATGAGTTTGTGTGGGCCTGGCCTACAAACCACACACCTGGGAGAGTTGCCACTCAAGCCTAAGGATTTTGAGCCATGTTTGGACAGCAAGGCACCAAGATCCAACTGGTTATGTTTATTATTTACCTATCACTTCCTTCAATCTGTTCTTGCAAAGAAAAATTCAAGTTGATGAAAAGACACTGTATATTATCATCTTTTATTTTGTTCCATAACAGAAACAAGGTTTTGATAAGTAGATTTCATGAAAGTAGAGTTTACAATGATTATAACACTTAAAGCTTTATAACTAATTCCTTAAAAAAATATGATCTTGAAATCCTCTTCATGACTTTAAGATTCACAAAATTTACTTGCTTCAAAAAAAATAATACAACACAGCCTACAACATAAAAATACTCACAATACAAATTTACTTTTAAGGCAAAATAACATTTGTAAAACAGCGTATTTATTAAAATAAAACATTTTTGTATGATGAATCTCTTCACTGCCTTGCTTATGCATGAAGGCATACAAGTTGACTGACTTCATAGGTCATCAACTATTCCTTCATTAAAGCATAACGATCATAGATATTCAATATAGGTTGCAATAGTATTATCTTAAAGACTGCTTAATGTCAAATATTCTCAACACCAGAAACATGTAACCATAAAAATCATTCTATCTATCTTGTGAACACTACAGTGCAAATTTTGGTGGCAAAATTCCTATGCTAATAACATGATCTTAAACAAAATAATCTATAAGTTATTAAAACATCCTTTAAAACAATTCTTTTGATAGCAAAACTACAATTATCCTTATTAAAATTGGAAGGAGTGTGAGCAATTTTTTTTTCATCTACTAGTTGTGCAGAACTATAACCTTAATATTATAAGACAAAGGACAATCTTGGTTGGAATACAGTGTTTGCATGCTTACCTTTATGAGACTTACTTAAATGCATATTAGAGGTACTGAGCTAATTCCATGCCATCAGTCCCAACACTATAATCTGATACATAATAGCTAATATATAGTTCAGTACTGCACTAACTTTAGTCACCAAATCTTTACTAATGCAAGAGGAAGTCTGAATATTAATCTTCTAATATGTTAAATAAGGAATTTCCATTATTTGCATTTTTTCCTAGTACTTGATGCCTTCACATTTTCAGGCTAATATGCAAAGTACACCATTAGTTGTGTCTACAGATAAAACCCCAAGTGCTAACTCATACATAACATACTATTGCACCTATATTACTTTCAGAATAAAACTTTGATCTTAATCATTGATAAATTTCAAATCTAAAAAAACAAAAACAAAAAATGCCTCTTGAACTTTTCAAACAATCCTTTTCAATTTGCATAACCTTCTGAATTTCACATTATCATTCAAACTCCTACAAATAGCAATGTGATTAATGCAAATATGTATTAGGAAGTCCTGAGAGAAATTCCTAATATTCCACTGCTCATGGCAGCTCACATTACCTGCTCATAAACACAAAGTAGTGAGTTGTCAATAAATACATTCATAAACCTAGATGACTAGATTGGACTGATATGCTACTGTCTGACAGGGTTAATTAATGTAAAAAATCAAAATAAAGAAATTCATTACATTTAAAAATTACCAGAGAACTAAAACTTCTATCTGTGATACAAGTATCCCTGGTCTTCTGTATTGCAGAAAAGAAAAATCAATTTACTCTTGCCTGGGTACTGGTAATTACATTTTACACTATTTATCAGTATTAAACTATATTACTAAAAGGGAGTTTTGTGTGTATTCTTCATTTTCAGCTGAACATTTTATGAACAATAACTGCACATATCTTGAGATCACAGAAAAGAAAAGCTGCAAACATGATGTCTATCTGATTCACTGCAAAGTAAGCTATCAATTCTTTATTTGTTATCTATGAATTCTGAATTTTAGTAACTAATGCAGGATACCTGCATTCCTAGAAATAAAATGATATAAAATGTGCATGAAAGTACTGATAGTAGGAAAATGAAATGGAGATGGAGAGCAGAATAGGGCAGAGTGGAATAGAGATAAAAATAATATTAGAATGAACAGAAAGTAGAGAAGACTAAACAAAAAAGGGATAAAAGAGAAATGGGATGACTTATGGGAAGTGATTACAACATATATAAAAAGTCTGAGAAAACCTTTTTTCCCAGACCGAATAAATCTGTTAATATTCATTGGAGTGAATATTCACTGGAGTAAAATATTTTTCACAATTATTAATAATTAACAAATTTAGAAAAAACCTACATCTTAAAATACATTCTAAATATCAGGGAATATTGCATCGGATGCATAAAAGGTACTGTGTATGTTTATAAAGAACAGGTACAGAAATTGCCTAGTCATAAACATAAACTGAAAAATAATAACACACTACAGGGAAACATATAACACATTTTTAAAAGGAAACTCTAAACAGATGTTTTGGATATAAATTTTGCATTTGCTTTCAGAGTGGGATAAATAAAATATAGTAAAACTGAATGAAGAGGCAGAAAATTTTTCAGCACACTGGGTGGCAACTACCATGATGACATGAATACATGTTCAATAATAACAAGCAAATCATGGACCTTAGATTATTCAAATATTTTGATTTAAAGGCTTTGCTGCTCACTACCTGAATGTTCACAAGGTAGTGTATGTAAAAACAAGACACTGCATCAGGACTCTTTTTGCCACCATTACAGCCTTCCAACATTACATATAACAAAGTCAATGATAAATAACTTCTTCATTCACTTTACCTATACAACAATGCTTCAAACATCACAGATGAGTTTAATGAAGTGACTTTCCACATTAAAGAGGATATGTGACCTGATGTGAATTTGCCCCTTCTGTTGACCTTATCAACTACTGTTTTACCTGTTTTTCTTCTATTTCAGAAATTGTCCCTTCCTTTTATGGACGGTAAGTAAGCATTAAGTCTTGATAAAGTTTTAAAGATAAAATATATCCAATCCAATCTGCAGGTCTTTCACATACACCAATTTTTATCACAAACCATACAGCATGATAACCTGTTCTAAATGTCTATGAACACATTTCATTTCACAAATTGTGCTAAAACAGGCACATCAACCCTCTTTCCAAATAAGACATGACTACTGTACATATGAAATTTTTTTTTGGGTTCACCAAAGACAAGAAAACAAGTCACTCTAAGTAGGCTTATATATCACAATAGGAAGTGATGGCAAGATTCAATAACTATACAACAGTCTTTCATGAAAATATTACATATGAAAATATCAGCTGAGATTCAAAAAACGATCTGTTGACCTTTCTTATTCTACCTTAACAATCACTGATTAAATGCACTCAACATATTCTCATGACATCCTTGAAAGTTAAGGAGATTCTAATTTGGCACAGAGATATGTGACAATAAAATTTAAATTTATAATTTCCTACTTTTCCAGATCCATTAAAAAGAAAAAAATATAACATCTGTCTAAACTAACTCCTGCATTTGCACCATAATGTATGCTTCTTAAAGCACCATAACTTTTTCAGTAATAAAGACATAACAAAATTATTATTATTGCACAACAATTTACTCTAACAAAAACAGATTGCATTTTTCATTGCTTGGAGGTAAACCCTTCTCAGCCACTTGACAGATTTACTGCCATGTTCTACACAAACACTATTCTTATTTTCTGTCTCAGGATGCTTCCTCACTGAACAGGACAGTTTTTCATAGAAGGCTGGTAGAGGAACCTCCTCCTGCGCCTCAGTGCCTCGATATACACATCCCTGTTGAACATCCCAGCAGCCAATGGCACACTGAAAAAGACAACCGGTGTAAGAATCAGCACATCAATAGAAGTAAAAGCACAGTTCACATTGAACACTAATTCCTTCATAAAAATATGTAATACACAACTTCCAAGGTCTAACTGAGATATCAGGTAGCAAAATAGTATATTTCTCTTCCTATGATTATTTGTTATTGAAAAACGTGAAATAAATGTCCTCAATTAAAATTAATAAAATAAAATACATGATAAACATACTCATCCTTTCCAGGTCTAATTTTGCATTCATACACCCCTGACACTGGCTTATGATCTGATGTCCTAAAAAGAGGACAATAGTTGTAGCTGGAACATGTGATAGCGCCACGTCCACTCTGAAAAGAGGCAGAGAAATTATTTGTTTTCACTGATGATGGTAAATAAAGAAAAGTGAATCATAATGAATCCTTCTCTATATGGAATTAGTAATACTCTACATGAGTGATATCACAGCACCAAAATCAGAACCTTATACTTGAGTAAATGCTTGTAGAAAAAGGTCTGGCACTTAATTAACCTGTCATGAAGCATAGGCTACACTTTACAGGTTAAGAACACAATATATTGCAAAAAGTTGAACCATTTATCAAGCCACTTTTACCTTGAAGAGAATTCTGTCTGTGTATGAAGGAACACGTTGTTTAGAAGAAGTGTCATAATGATCAGTACCAGGGTCATATTTGAAGGTTGGTGGAAAAGATATTGTTCCTTCCTTAAATTCTGTGAATGCTTCACCTGAAAACATACAAAGAAGCAAGATTACATGAAAAGAAGAAAAGGAAAAAGAACAGAGCATATTCAAATTGAAATAGGCAATTTTGCACTAGTGGCAGGAAGGGAACAATATCATGTGATGAGACATCAATTATAGCTATAAATATCACAGACTCTTCTTACCCTTTTGTTGTGCCTGGGAAAGCTGATCCCACTGTAACAGATGCTCATATGCCTCACGACCAGGCTGCTTCAGTCTTTCAAACACATGGTCTCGACTGACTGCCAGACGGAAGTTCAGGTCACCGAGCCAGAAGACACAATCGAAACGATGGGTAACATCTGGAAGAAGACCAGTAGGATATGATTGAAAATAATGAAGAAGAAGAAGAAAGAGAAAAGTTAGGTAAGTCTCTTGTGAATATAATTGCACAAATCCTAAAATAATGTGTCATTCACTGTAAAGAAATATCCTGTTATCAAAGAATGGAAAGCCTGATATCAACTGCCCTTCCCCCTACTGACAATAACAGTCTCTAACCTTTATTTTTGAACTTGTGTGGCAGAAGACGTGGGATATCCAGAGAATGACAAATATTACGGAAATTCTGGATTCTATACTGTTGCTTTTCCTCATGTGCTGTAAGGTGAGAGTTTATAAACAACATCCTTGTCCCTGTGAAAGGAGAACGTAAAATTTAGAAGATTAACTAGAAAAAAAAAAAAAAGAAACTGCAACAATAATACCAGCAAAAAGATGATGATGATATCCAAAAAAGACAAAACTGAATATCCTTTTGCACTCTATTGTACTTACCAAAGAACTGAAAACCAATGCCAACACCTCCCTTTGTTTTGTATGCCACACCAGGACGAAGGCTATAAGTTGCTTCTTCAGGTACTGCAGTGGGAGAAAAAAATTTATAAAAAATTGTTCTTCCCTCTTTAAAACTGATGGCACAGTTTCTGTACTTATAAGAGTTACTTTCTATCTACTTGTAACTAAAAGAAACAATGTTATTAAAATATGAAAATGAGTAGAACATGGGATTATCCATACCTGAGCAAAACCAGAGTAAATCTCTCCTGAGAAAGATGATGAGATGCAAGACACCAAAAATTGCAGAAGTGAAGAGTACATGTGATGGCCCAATAGCTGCTTGTAACCGCACCTAAAATATCAATGTCCAAATACACATCGACATGAAAAATTCACTTTCTTCGATTAAGATTATCTGTTGTGTATAATGTCAACATCAAGAAAAAGAAGAACAATATCAGAATCTTTGCAAAGGTATCATAAACACTTCAGTGTACCTCCCACTCCGATCGGCTGCCTCCAGATTCCTGTGTGCCCACAACATACATGTCAGGAACCTGCTCAAGTGCTTCTGGCAACAAGAAGTCCTCAAGGTTCTGAGGAGGCTCCTGGAACATTAAATAAATATATATATTATTGTGTATAACAGCTATTAATTTAAAATATGAAAAGGATTAATAATAGAAATACAAAAGGTTGTGTGGTCTCTTTTTCTCCTTAATGTTTTATTTTATAACTAATGAAAGAAGATTCACCACCTTGCCATTCATATTCCATGTAGCAATAAATATGGTGATGGAGCGTTTAGGGATGTAGCGATCTAGCTCTGAAGCTCCAAGCAGGCTTGAGAAGCCACCAAAGAGGTAATTCCTGGTGATGAAAAAAAGTAAAATCACATATGAGACTTTCTTTTTATCAGATAAAATATCTGAAACATATGTTTACCTTTAAAATGTTTGTTTTTTTTCTTTACATACATTTACTTTTTTTATCCTCATGTTTAAAAAGTTAAAAAGAGGTATATGCAAATACATAAGCATTAGCACAAGGCATATATTCCTAATTCTCTACATTAAAAGCATTCATGTACACATACATTCACTCATGTTGTTCACCCACTCCGACAAACACACATGTATACATCCACAGACATCACAAGGCAACTTACTTGTGCTTTAAATCTCCTGGAGACAAAATAGGCAACCCAACAGGAATGCCAATGTTTGTCAGTTCATCCAGTGATGCAGATCGGTAATCATGGTGAGGAGAATCTTTCGCAATATCATCCTGAAATATTCAAGTGGAAAATAGTAACAAGCAGCATATAAAATTTGAAGTACGACATCCAGACCTAAATCCATTTATCTATAATCATATATCAATTAATGGAAAATACTTTGAACACTATATACACGTAATCATTTTCCAAAACCACCTCAACCCATTATCCTGGTGGCAATCTTTGGTGCTGGAATTGTATGGTTTTATCATAATTTTGGATTTTTATCTTAATAATATAATAACTATAACTACCTCAACTTCAACACAATACAAAACATATCTACCAAATATGGTAAATATAATCTTAACCCATGGTGCCGGGTAATTGCACTGTCCACTGTAGTTCTATTTTGTGAATTTTGTTTGCATATGGATGGCTCCACAAGTATTTAGTCACTAAGGACTCAATACCAGATCTCACTGATATTTCTATTCCCTGAATTTTCAGAAAATATATTTATTATTTATAGTACTATATCATTAGTGTTATTATCATTACTGACACTGTGATTATTATAACGTTATTATCAAAACTGAGAGGAATAACAAATAGAAAAATAAAACCTTTCTTAAAATCAAGGAAAAGGGTAAACAGGTGAGATCAGGAAGGACTAGTCATTTACTCCTTGGTGACTAAGGTCTTGTAAAGGTATCTATGCGTAAACTAAATTAACAAACTTAAATTATAGTGAACATGGTATGTATGCACATGCCATGTTAATATTAATAGTTTTTCTATTGAATTCAGTCAATTTAGGGAGGGTGGTTCTAAAAATCTGAGATGCTCTATGATTTGTTTTGAATGCAAGTAAAATCGATGGGTTGAAGCCCTAGCTGTCAACCTACCTCACGGTCGTCGCTGCTGGAGATGCTGCTATGGTCCTCTGACATGGGCTTGTAACTGTCCCACACCACGGCCCTTCCAGAACGCATCTGAGCTCAGTAAGAGCAAGCTTTTTATATCTACCTGTGCACTTCTACTATGTGACAAATCTATATGGATGTGTCTCTTACATCCATCTGTTACTAAATGCACAAGTAACAGTGGAAAGAAGAATGATTTGTTGTCTATGATCAAATAATAATTGAAAACTGTGATCTTCTCTAATTTACACAACAAACTGTAATATTCTAAGGTCACTTATGTTATTCCTAACTTACTGGGAGAAAGTTGTCTAGGATTAGGATCAGCTAATACATATTTATCTAGACATATATGCATGAACCAAACTCATTTACTGTTTCTATGTCACAACAGCCTTTGGGAATGAGAAAACTAAGTAGAACCACAATATGAAAGAAGTCTTATCACTAAATTATTCTTGCATTATTCTTACCATGCATCATGCATCTATGTCCTTTTATTCTATGCCAAGCAATATTTTTCTTAATGAAAACTGACAAATATTTTTTGAACCAGAAATGCATAACAAAGAAAATATATAATACAGGTAATAAAGGTTCGAAGAAACTGTTATTATTGTTGCTCTATCCATACTGCTGTTATTGCATTAATGATAAATTAGCAATGAGTAATTATTATGATTAGCTAAAATCAGTACAGCCTCAACCACATCCAAACCATACACAGCCACTGTGGACATATGGAGACAAGGAATCATTCACACTTATATTTGCACGCTCTCCCAGACCGCAAAAAAGTTTACAGAAAGCTGCTACTCATAAGTAAAACCCGCACATACAAATGGCTTTTTTTTTTAGATAGATTAAGCATGTACAGGGAAGCAAATTAAAGAGTAAAGTGAAGAAAATGAAGAATACAAACAATGATGGAAGAAAAATGTCAATGGAATCATAAAAAACAAACCTTTTAATTGTGAACAACAAACCGAAGTACAAAGTGAGGCCTCAATGCAGTGACTGGTTGGACAGTGATAGGTTGGTACGGCTCGACTCTTTATTGATGAAGAGTACATATGGATAAAGAGAGAGAGAAGAGAGAGAGAGAGAGAGAGAGAGAGAGAGAGAGAGAGAGAGAGAGAGAGAGAGAGAGAGAGAGAGAGAGAGAGAGAGAGAGAGAGAGAGAGGAGAGAGAAAGGGGAAGAGAGGAATATATAAATAGGCAAAAGCTATACTAGGAGAAGCCACAGCAACTTGTTACGTGAAACAATTCCCACACAAAAAAACAAAGACCAGATTCCCATTGCAGCAACCTATATGGAGACTCAAAGATTGAAAGAAAGAAATAAAGAAAAGAAAAGAAAAAAGGTGAACATTATCTGCCAAACTCTCAAAGAAGATAAATTGCAAAAAATATGCTATGGAAACATTAAGTCAATATCAACCTAACATAAGAAAAGAGACTTACAGCCGTATTACCGAAAAAAGTTCAGGGTCTCTTTCCCTGTTTGGGAGCCCTTTCGAGAGAAATGCTATTCCAGAATGCCACTTAAATCTCGATAAACCTATTTGTGCAGCTTGAGCATTGAAGGAATGTTGAGGACTTTAGGAAATGGAGGGGGAAGGTTGCCTTAATATTTTCTTTTAGAATTTCTGTAGAGTTCTATATAATTTGTAAATGATTGCAGAATGTTAGAAAATAAACACAAGATTGAAGAAAACCAAGTCAGAAGTTTAAATAGGCAAGCAATCACTGTGTATTGATCACTGAGAAAAAACCTACATATCATTAACGTAACAGTATACCTATATTATATGATGAATTAAAGAAACAGCACTAAATATCATGTTCATATATATATATATATATATATTATGAAAAGGAGAAAACACACTACCGTATATCTGTATATATATATATATATATATATATATATATATATATATACATATATATATATATATATATATACATATATATATATATATATATATATATACATATATATATATATATATATATATATATATATATATATATATATATTTATGTGTATATATATATGTATATATCTGTATATATCTGTATATATCTGTATATCTGTATATATCTGTATATCTGTATATATATCTGTGTGTATATATATATATATATATATATATATATATATATATATATATATATACATACACATATACACATATATACATATATACATATATACATATATACATATATACATATATACATATATACATACATACATATATACATACATACATACATATATACATATATACATATATACATACATACATACATACATATATATATATATATATATATATATATATATATATATAAAGGATAAGTTGTAGAGATTCATTAGGCTTGACCTATGGACTGCATGGGGCCATGGTAAATGCATGGCCTGTCATCTGATGTGAACACATGGTCACATTTATCAAATTATTATCTTTTTCTCTCCATATTTGTGGCTAAAACTTATTATGCCAAACAAAAATGCTTACAGTTTTAATAATACGGCTGTTAGAATAATACAAAATCATAAAATAATCATGGAAATGCAAACCTTTAACTTGATACCTATATCAAACTAAGCAAAATCATTGTCATATTCATCTTTCCAGACTAATGCGTGGTGCACACAATTAACGCCATCCACATGCCACACCTTAAGAGAGTTCAGCAAAGGTATTTAGGGCAATGAGCAAGAATACTGGCTAATAAAGATGTAATTTAACCTTCCATTCCTATCTGAACAAGAAGGCATATAGCCTGAGAAAGCCTATTCTGAATAAGAAGAATAAAGTCTTTGGTAAAGCACGTGCCTCAGTATCAAATTATGACCTACATAAAACTTTCCTTTTCTAGATAAGCAAATTTGCAAGGTGTGTACAGATACAGCCAAAAATAATTCTTTACATATCATTACATCAGCATAGTATAAGAGATAATAAAGCAGGACAAATTTCTCCACATTGTAGCAACTATATTTCTTGAGTAGCACTGTAAAAAGACACTTACCTTCTTTACTAATACAAAAGCAGGCTTCGTTGACTGGCTGTCTCCTTGAGCACTTAGGCTGTGAGGGGCAGTACTTGCATGCTTTAATTCTGCAGACACACAACCACTCTTGGGATTAGTTGTACCTTTCACTTTTTGTTTCCCCCTTGAGCTTTTTGATCTCCCTCTACTCTGTCTATGTTCACTACCCTGTGTTTTGGGATCCAAAACCTCACCATTAGTGTGAGAAGCAGGTGTTTTAGTACCAGGGGCTTTAGAGGTATTAATTCCATTCTCTACCACAAACGCACGTGAAAGACTAGGAGGTGAATCACTCGGGTTGGTCACATGGGGTAAAGGTGTTATATCCTCAAGGCTTGAATTCTTATCGGGGCAACTACTGGTTTGTGAGGCAACTGCATCAAGGGAATACATGCTGGACTGTTTTCGATCTTGCATGGTCCCCCTGAATGCAGACCGCCTTGAAAGCCTGGGAGACTGGGTACGATCTTTGTCTATTCTACTGTGCGTGGCAATGAGGGGGGTAAGGGTGAAGGCGCCCATTACCTCTGGGGCTGAGAGGTGAAGACTGACAGGCTGGTGTGAAGGGCTGCTTGGTGGGGAGCCTCCTTTCTGATTCTAACAGAAAAATAGGCAAGATGAGTATGATGTTATTTAGCAATAGAGTGTACAAATAATATCAAGTGTATTAATCATCCAAAGACATTCCAAGTAATATACCAGATTTTTATAAGTTTATTATAATGCTTTTCCTAATAATAAATACAGCTTGTGTGTTTATTCTGATTTTTTAAAGACCACATTCTCAAGCTCTGAATAATGACTTACTTCAGGAGCAACTGCTGGCTGGGCAGGAAAAACACAAAGGTTATGTATCTGATTTATGGCTTCTGTGAGGCGTGTAAGAGATCTTGACCGCTTGACTTTTGGAGGCTCCAGGCGGGAACGCCTTGCTAGCATGGGCGAGTAAAATCCAGAGGAGCCAGATGAAGACTCGCTCTTCTTCCCAGGTGAACCAGATGAAGACTCACTCTTCTTCCCAGGTGAATCACCACTGTTCATGCTGTCAGACTTTACACTCTGCTTATCACCTTCAGCAGCAATCTTCTGTTGAGGTGGGCTTCCCTTTATTCCTGACTTCCCACCTCTTATAAAATCAGGGTCACTACAAGGCACCTGCCCATGACTTGAATCTACAGAAACCACATCGTCATCTGGACTTGCACCCTTATTTTTCTTTTCTGTTGGCTGTCCACTCAGTGTAGACACATTCATTTTGTTTGGCAATAAGTTGACACCAGCTCCTTGCCTGCTGAAGCTCCTCAGAGGTGAGCCTTGTACTTCAGTGTGTTGTTCCTGGGCTCGCAGAGTATCATTGGGGAGGCTGGGGAGGTTGAGAGGGGATTGTGGGGACTGGGTTGGGGTGGTCAGGACAACTGCAGGAATTGTGAAGTCAGAGGTTAGCATGTCTGAGTAACTTGTTAGTTCTTGGGTTTAAGGTAAAAACAAAAAGATATATTACAAAACATGTTTAATTAAATTTGAGAGCAAAATAGAGATATGCATAAATAAAAAGCAAAATCTCAAAACAAAATAAGTAATAAAGAAGAAAACTTTGCCATAACAACTAAAAGATAGAATCTCTGAAAAGAATAACTTTAAATAATCTCACTTTTTTGCATGGGAGAACTGTCCTAGATTCCAAGGTGGAGTGAAATTTACACTTTATGCAAATGATAATATAACAAAAAGTGGAAAAGAAGTATCTTTTATGAATCACTTTTATCATATTATGTCATAATGAAATCATGCAAATGAAACCATTTTTTTAAAGCTTGCTCTATTTTAAGACACAGTTTGTCTTTGGATACTTAAATGTTTTGCAAAAGAATTTCAGCGTCTGTAATAAAAAATCATCTAGATATGGCAGAGCTCTTATGAACTTTGCACAAAATCATATATATGCTAATAAATCCAATATATATAATACTGAAAAAATTAAGTAGGAGCAAGAAAAAAGAAAAGAAAAAGAAGAAAGAAAAAAAAGTAAAAACATTAACTGATATTTTTTGTAATTCAATTTTGATGTAGTTTCATTACATATAAACTGAGTTATCATATTATCACAAAATTAAACAATTACCTAGTGCATATACAAAAGTGCAATTTATTATATATATATATATTTCAAAAATTGGAAATTCTCAATAGCTACTATCTCAGCTTATAAAATAAAGTTTGTGTATCATCCACACTCATATGGGATACACACTACTTTAAAGGCATAACAGTTCATGCTTTAGTACAGAACTATTAAAAAACTGTAACAGGTGATCACTAACATTATTTTCTTACCATGTGCAGTGCTATACCAGGGAACAGTGCTGATAGATCATTAATGATGAAGAAACTTATCAAACTACATTGGATATTAGGTAAGAGAATATGCAGGTAAGCTACTAAATACATGTACTTACAAAAGAAATTTCCCAGATACATTCAACAATCACACAGGTTTAATTAATGAAGTAAAAAAATACTGATATGCATTCATGTATACTGTATCATATCTTCATATGTATTCAGTAATGGGAGACACACATTTTTTTACTTATGATACACATACATACAGACATACATACACCGATCCACACACACATAAAACATACTCACATACATATGCACTGTCCATAATGTAGACACATTTATGCCTACGCCTATCTCACATGTGCATATGCATACACATGCATTCACACACGCACACATGCATATACACACACACACACACACACACACACACACACACACACACACACACACACACACACACTTATGCCCATGCCTACACTCACACACACACAAAAAGGCCACATCTACATATTCTCAAGGGATCAATGCGGTTAGTCAGTTAATTTTTAGCTACCTCCTTTACCCTCAGGGTTATCATCAATGAACTGCAGGTTGTTTAGGCTGTTGGAGATGCTGCGAGCCTTGGCCAGGCGAGCAAGGCCCATCTTCTTACTGACCCCATTCTGGGTGCTGTCTGGGTCCATTGAGGACGTGGACGATACAAAACTCCAACCTAAAGAGAAAGGAAGATTTGATTTTCAGTAAATATCCCCGGTATTCATGACTTTACTGTTTCCATTTAACCAATGAACTGTGTAATTAAGAAATCTTGCTATTCTAGTGCTCTGGAATATAGGGGGGAAGGGGGGGAAATTTCAGGAAATAATTGTTTGGGGTAAAACAGGAAATCTGATATATGACTGCACCCCTCTGAGACTAGGTCACTATTACCCTAGCCTTGGGGGCACTCCTGGGAATTCACAAACATCAGCTTATGAATCAAAATCCTTCCTAACCCCAGGCTTTGCTCTTAGCCCCAGCCAATTGCTGTATTTCACCAACAAAAGGATTACATAAAATCATAAAATTTATTTATATGTATGTATGTGCACTTGCAACTTAATAACTATAACAAAATACTTAGTGATTCATATGAATATCACATAATGGTAAGTAAAAATCATATTTTGATTTTCATTATAAGAATGAACTCTTAAATCTAGTAATATGTTTTTAGTCTCATGGTTCCTGTTTTTAAATGTCCTGAACTAAATCTGATACAATGATAATTATATACATTCTCCTGGCAACTGACATCCCATTTAGCACAAACTTCTTAAAACTGCTATATCATGGTGATGTTTGTGGACAAAAACCATGTCATATAACCAGTAATTAACCATAAACACCTCCCAAATGTCACATAAAAAGGTAAACAAACATGTCACTGCATATATATATATATATATATATATATATATACACATTTGAGTTCTTTTGGTTAACCACTCCTTTCCTGGCCTGAGTTCTCAAAGATTAGTGCCTAAAGTGGGTGATTCTGTTACTGATGGAAAGAAATATGACGTCTATGTCTAGGGAATTAGAAGTATTGAAAAAAAAAAAAAAAATGAGAAAGTAAATTATATGAGTTATATAGTTTTAGGTCACCAACAGTCTAGGGTTTAAAAGAATATTTCATGATTTATTCCACCTTTCATATCATATATTCAAATCTATGGATTTTACTGATTTCCTTTATTTTCATGTATATAGAGAATATGAAATTTCATTTCAATAATGTTCTATAAATGTGTTTCAGTAATGTAACATTAAAGTTTTAGTTATGCAACCAAATCATACATATAAAGTACTATCAGAAACAAATACATAACAGACCAATGTTAGAAAAAAAAATTGAGAAAAGATCATGTACTTAAGTTAATCTATTATCTAAATAGGTGGCCTTTATTTCCATGAAAACACTTTCTATGTTTTTTTTTTTTTTACATACCTCTAAGTACTGTTTCAAATGTAATAACAGTCATTTCATAAGTACTATAACTCACATGATTTACACCTTTGTTACTTCTGTTTAGTAATGATAAAATATATGACCAAAAGCAATACTGTTGGAGAAAATATATATCATCATCATATTGTAAGTAAAACAAAGAACATTATCGACATCATAATCCAGCCACATGAAGCTCCGTCTTTTCCCTTTGGGTCATGCCAAATCAAACGGTCTGTTTTATCAATGGTTGCCGTATTACAGACACCACAAGGCAACTACCTCTTCATCTGGCAGACATCAAAACAAGAGATGTGAATTCAAAACACCAAAGATAACAGTCGAATAACACATTCCTGGCCCCCTCCCCTGTGAGCGGCAGTGCCAAGCCGCACTGGCACTCCAACACTGACACACTTTCACTCTCCTTCAGTCATGATGGCACTCAAGAATAACAATGTCTCGAGTGCCATTCAGTGCGCCCCTCGAGGCACCCCCGCCCATGTCCCAATACACCTGAATCAATACCGTAGAGCGAATCCAATCAAGCAAAGGTAAAGTGTGGAAGTTACAGGTACACACTACATGTGTACGCTTTTACCTCTCTGGCTCTCGCTTATTCGTTCTCGGCTCTCCGTTTCTCTCTTATTTCCTCTCTCTCTCTCTCATCCACCGCCACCACCACTCAGTGCCATGGCTCTAGTGCGACTGGCTTGGCACTGAGGCAGGTGAGGCAGGAGAAGGCGAGCAGGTCCCTTCGCCGCCACGGGTGAGCCACCACTGGAACCCCTTCGTTTGTCATTCTTTGTTGTTGTTCCGGTTTGTGCTGGCAAGTATTAGCAATCGATTTCCTCTCTGTCTCTCCTTACTATTCTCTAATCTGTCATTTCTTTGTTGTGATAGAAGAGCGCTTTGTCGGTTTGTAATGAGATGTTTCCGTTTGTTTGTTGATCCGTTCGAATTATTCGCTGGATTTTTTTTTTTTTTTTTTTTTGTTAAACGCGAACGCCATCTCTTCATGGCGGTTCCTTTCAAATGAGTTTCAGGTGTTGACTGTTGGTTTGTGCTCGTTGGTTATTTTTGCTTTGTGTGTGTGAGTATTAACGTGTCTGAGAACGTGTCAGGGAGCATGTGTGAGCTGTGCGTGTGAGTGAGTGTGAGTGTGTTTGTGTTTGTTTGTATGTTTGTATATATATATATATATATATATATATATATATATATATGTGTGTGTGTGTGTGTGTGTGTGTGTGTGTGTGTGTGTGTGTGTGTGTGTGTGTGTGTGTGTGTGTGTGTGTGTGTGTGTGTGTGCGTGCGTGCGTGTGTGTGTGTGTGTGTGT
>NC_061836.1:27363644-27366144 GCF_019202785.1 Penaeus chinensis
GAAAACTTTCTTCGTGTGTGTTTCAGACAGCAATGGCTATACTAATAACAGTAATGATAATGATAATACTGATGATAATGATAATAATAATAATAGTAATAATAAGAAATAATAATAACAATATAAATGATAGTGATAATGACAATAATAATAACAACAATGAAAACAATGATGATATTAATAGTAACAATAATAATGATAAGCAATAACTAATAGTAATAATAATAATAATTTTAATAATGATAATAATAATGAAAATAATGATAATAATAGAAAATGATATTGACAATAATAACAATAACAATAATAATGATGATTGTAATGAAGATGATAATAATAATAATGATAATAAAAATAATGGTGATATGATTATGATGATAATGATGCTAATAATGATAATAAAATATTAATAATAATAAAGCAATGGAAATAATGATAATAATAGAAATGATGATGATAATGATAATGGTATTAATAATAATAACAATAATAATAGTAATAATAATAATAATAATAATGATAATAATAATAATAATAATAATAATAATCATAATAATGACAATAATAATAATGATAAAATAATAATAATAATATCAATAATGATAATAATAATGTTATTGTTATTAATCATAATACTAGTACTACTATTACTACTACTAACAATAATAATAACAATATTAATAATGATAGTATGATAGTAGTAGTGGTAATAATAGTCATCCTCATCATAAATAGTTATTATGAAATAACTGGTTGATTTGTTTACATGCGTACTTTACCAGTTACTCTCATGGGTTGGTAGTAAACTGCCCATTATCAATTCATCATTAACAATTTACTCCTTATAAACAACGAAACAAGAACATCCTGTAAACATGAACAATGCAAAAGCAATATACATACTAAAGGAAACAACAATCATAGCAAAACCCTTGACTATAAAGAATAAAGAGATACAGACATATACGTACATGAGGCGTGTGCACATTGAGGTACAGACAATCCTCGGATCCCCTGAGTGTGTACGAAGAGGATTCTCCCGTGATGAGAGACGAGGGGGGGAGGGGGGCGAGCTGAAGACAGGGGGGAGGGGGGCGGGACCCGTCCATTACCCCCTCCCATCTCTCGGCGCGAACTGGGTCCTTTTTTTATAGAGGGGGTGGGGTGGGAGGGAGAAGGGTGAGATAAGTTTGATTTCTTGTTGATAATGAGGTTATGATTGTTTTTTTGTTTTTTATATATGTAAGTAAGGTATCTCGGGGACGTTTAATGATGGTACGTTCAGATTAACTGTGTTTTATGAGAAATTTTATATAGTCGTTTTCATTTCTTTCATCACACGAGTCACTTTTTCAATAATTCATAGAATCATACTTATATGCATAAGATAAGAAAAAAAGCGAGGAAATAGTAATGGAATAGAATTAGTGACGGTAGGAAAGCAGAATAAAAAAACTGTGATATATAAAAATATCTTTACAATCATATCTACGTTACGTATGATACAGTGGTAAACGAAATAAAATCAAGAAAAATCAGTAATGAATGATAAATACCATGACATAAACCACTGAAATGTGGAAATGCAGTGAACCAGTGTCAAGATGTACCAAATGTAGGCCAACTGTCGCTCACTAATGGCTGATTAACATTATTTAGGTCTTGGGTTTATGGCCGGAAGCTTTTATAAATGTTCTATAAATATTTCGTTTTCATGGCGGGGTTAACTGGGCACAAGCTTATTATATTATTTTCACGATGACTCTCTTTAGTTAATCTGTTTTTAAGGCGATGAACACAAAAACATTCCATTCGTTTTTCATCTAATTTTACCTTCAGATTAATGTTAATGTAATGGATCTCACTTTTCGAATTAAATCCCTTATTAAACGCATCCATATTTCAGAAGGCCATGTAAAAAATACCCAACCTTCGTATATACAAGAAACAAAATTATTTTTTTCAACAAAATCTTTCAGAAAGAATACGCCATTAATACCGTCGAAGCTGGTTACTTCTATCAGACCATTAACCACAGCTACTCACTCTAAACCTTAACTCTCCGACGGGCGGCTTCGCGTAGGGAATCCCACGGTAGGTGTAGAAAATCTTGCCCTTCGTCGATATCTCCTTCACACCCGATATCTTGCCGTGGCCGCTCGCGCCTTCCACGCACACGATCGCTGCCCAAATGACCCCCACCGTCATTAATACCAGCGTTGGCGATTCTTTCATTTCGCTATAAAGGGACGGGAAAGAGAGAATTAAGTGGATGAGAAATGTTAAAAGATTTGTATACATTGAAGTGGTGTGTGTCTTTGTGTAAATGTTATTCTTCCCCCTTAAATCAAACGTTAACATACATAAGTAACTAGACCAGCTGATTACCTATGGCATATTGATGTTACAACATTCTTGAAACATTCTTAGGCATCATGAATACTTTGAATATGACGATAGCTAAGGTATTTTACAAATCAATTAGTGAATTAATACTGAT
>NC_061836.1:27383644-27388644 GCF_019202785.1 Penaeus chinensis
CAGAATTCCATCTTGCAGGAGACACTGGAAGCCACAGATGCTTGTCGTGCGGCTCGATTGTCAGGGGATCGCAACTTGCACCATTCTCTAGTGCGCAGGACTAGGTCACTATTGAGAAGGAATAAGGAACAGTTTATCATGAATCTTACAGAGGAGGTCGAAAGCCTTTTCCTAGTAAATGACCTTCGTCCTGCCTACCAAGCCCTGAGAAAGCTGAACTCCAAGCCGTCCTCACAGAAGACTGCAGTCCGCTCAGCATGTGGCCAGATAATCTCAGATCCTGATGGGGTGTGTGGGCGTTGGGCTGAGTATTTTGAGCAATTGTATCAGGTTGCTCCACCAACAGTTAACATGGAAGCGGGTAATGTTGAGATTCCTCTGCCAGACCCACCCATCAGCGAGGATCTGACTGAAGTCAGGGGGGCAATTTCCAAGCTGAAGAGTGGTAAAGCAGCAGGCATTTTGTGGCATCCCAGATGAATTGTTAAAGGCTGGTAGAGAACCTATGGCAAGGGGCTTGCATGCAGTCCTGTCTGCTATCTGACAGACTGCTACCATTCCCCCTGACCTGCTGTGGGGTGTGGTCATCCCTCTCTGGAAGGGGAAAGGGGATCGGTGGGACTGCAGTAATCACCGAGGCATTACACTACTCAGTATACCAGGCAAGGTACTCGCGCACATCCTGCTGAGATGTATCAGAGACCACCTGCTAAGGCACCAGAGGTCGGAGCAATCTGGATTCACTCCTGGTAAGTCCACAATAGACTGCATCCTGGCGCTTCGGACGTGGGCTGCTCGCAGCTTACATTGACCTCAAGAAGGTGTTTGATATGGTGCATCACGAATCCCTCTAGGAGATCCTGAGGCTAAGAGGAATTCCAACAAGGATTGTTGGATTAATAGCAAACCTGTATATATGCACTGAAAGTGCTGTAAAGTGTGGTGGGGCCTGTCGAGCTTCTTCCCTGTTAGTTCAGATGTGAGGCAAGGCTGCGGTCTTGCACCAACACTTATCGACACTTGCATGGATTGGATACTGGGTAGAGCTACTGTCCAAAGTGACCGTGGAGCAACTCTAGGCAGTATCAAGGTTAGAGACCTTGACTTTGCTGATGATGTTGACATTCTATCTGAATCTCTGGAAACCCTAGTGGCGGCTCTTGATGCGTTTAGCAATGAAGTGAAGCCCCTGGGGCTAGAGGTCTCCTGGACCAAGACCAAGATCCAGGATTTTGGGGGCCTACTAGGAGACCCTGTGCAGTCGGTATGTGCTTGTGGTGAAAACATCAAAGTCACAGAGAGTTTTATATACCCCGGTAGTGCAGTTCACGACTATGGGCTGTCAGACCAGGAAGTAAGTAGACGGATTGGCCTGGCAGCAGGAGTCATGAAAACTCTCGACAAGAGTATTTGGAGATGCTGGTACCTGTGCAGAAGGACCAAGCTACGTGTCTTGAAGACCCTGATACTGCCAGTTTTACTATATGATAGTGAAACCTGGATGCTATCTTGTGCTTTGGAATATTGTCTTGATGCCTTTTATAACAGATCCTTGCGCCGGATCATGAGGTACAGTTGGCGGGACCATGTGTCCAACCAACGGTTGCACCGTGAGACTGGTACAGGACCTGTTACTTGCATAATCCGCGATCGCCAACTCAGACTATACGGGCACTTGGCTCATTTCCCGCAGGATGACCCTGCCCACCAGGTTGTCTCTGTCCGAGACAACTCTGGGTGGAGGAGGCCTGTGGGATGACCGGGGAAGTCGTGGCTTCGGCAGATCGATCGAACCTGTCGTGAGAAGAAGCTAGAGATGGGCCGGGCCCCTGCCTGTCGGCTCGCCATGAGGGACCCTCGTAGGTGGAAGCGAAGGGTGGATGCGGCTATGCGTCCCCGCCGGCGTTAGCTCCCAAATGATATATATGTACACACACACACACACACACACACACACACATATATATATATATATATATATATATATATATATATATATATATATATACACACACATACATACGAGGGGGCTTCAGAAAGTTCGTGGAAAAAGTCCATAACTAAAAATTATATGGAGAGATTTTGATTTCAACGCACTTGAACATTTTTGTACCAATGTGTTATAATGTGCTCAAACATGAACCCTTAACGCAGGTAATAACGCATCACCGTCAGGTGGAAGTCATGCGATCTGAATTTTGTCAGAGTAACTCTTTTGACATCTTCAACCGATGGAAAATTGGTACCTTTCAATTGTTGTTGTTTTTTAAGTTTGGAAACAAAAAGAAGTTGGAAAGGGCTAAATCAGGTCTGTAAGGTAGATGTCGGACAATTTCCCATTTAAATTCACGTAGCACAGCTCTTGTCTGCCGAGCGCCGTGAGCGAGTGCATTGTTGTGGTGGAAGAGAATGCGTTGATGAAGCTGTCCGGGGCGTTTTTCTGAGATTATTTTCACAGTTTTCTCAAAACACATTTACAATAAGCAGATGTAATTGTTTTCTTGCTCTCGAGGAAGTCAACCAGCAAAATCCTCTCTGCATCCCAGAAGACATTTTGGTGGATTCCATGTTGCGTGAATGGTGCCTGACTTCCAACTGGCGGCGATGCGTTATTACCTGCATTTAAGGGTTCATGTTTGACCACATTATTACACGTTGGTGCAAAAATGTTCAGGGGCAGTGAAATAAAAATCCTTCCATATGATTTTTAGTTATGAACTTTTTCCACGAACTTTTTGAAGCCTCCTCATACACATCTATATTTATCTATCTGTATCTATATCTATCTATCTATCTATCTATCTATCTATCTATCTATCTATCTATCTATCTATCTATCTACCTACCTATCTATCTATCTATCTATCTATATATCTACCTGTATATATATATATATATATATATATATATATATATATATATATATATATATATATATATGTAGACACACACAAACACACACACACACATACATACACACACACACACACACACACACACACACATATATATATATATATATATATATATATATATATATATATATATATAACTATGAATAAATGTACGTATGTTTTTGGATATGATATTTTATACACGTGTGCCTTGCCACTGGATTAGTAGTCACACTGCCATCTTAAGAACTAAAAATCAATACGAAAAGAGGCCTAGCCTTGCCTCTTCCTTTTTGGGCTGATTGAGGAGAAAGGAGAAAGGAAAGCTTAGGAACGTTATGTATATGTCTGGATATATTTGGGACGTTACGTATTCTGTTGAGAGAGGCAGAAAGTAACAATATATAAATATTTACTAATATCGAGAAGTGTCTCCTTGATTTCCCATAAAAAGGAGATGTAAGAGATTGCTGAATAACTGATTGTGTGTAGTTAGATATACTAATATGAACAATTTCAAGAGTCTCTTTCCTCAAGATAACACTTACTTCACATATTAAGGCAACCATTCTAAATAATTTGAATCTGTTGAAAAAAGACAGTGTTGTCTCCCTTTCGCCTGACACATTGCCGGGCCACTGACGCAAAAGGACATGTTACACTTGTGTTGTATCAGATGGCAAAGATAACACCTTTCCCTTGTCTTCTTGTTCTTCCATCGGTATATCTTTTTTTTTTTTAAGAGTGGTGCCATCACCATCTTGTCTCTGTCAAAGGTTATCTGATTTTCGTTAAATGCACGGGATTTGAAATAGAAGGATCAACTGTATCTTTCAGTGACGTTAACGTAATTTTTCAAAGTGATCTAATGGATAAACACACAGTGAGTACAATTATGTTTACATATTTGTTTATAAAACACAATTTTACTGCTGGCTACGCCTTATCAAAACGTTAATGAATTGAAATTTAACGATACGAAAGTTTTGCATGTTTTAACTGTATATTAAGAGAATACATACATTTCTTCTCGGTCTTTTTAACACCATGAAAAAGAAAATATATATCATAGATAGATATATTAAAGATAAAAAATAACATATACAAGTCCCCCCTCCAAGGACCCGAACGCTGCAGAGACGTTTTCTTTGAAGCCCCGTGACTCTGGGTTTAGTGATTGAAGCGACCGAAGAGCAAATCTCAAGGAGGAGGAGTGTTTACATCCTTGTCTTGTGACATTTCTCAAGGAATGGTGACGACACAGTTCTTCCCGAGGCTGAGGATAAGACGAGGACGTCGCTAGGAGTCGAAGAAGGACATATTGAAGGAGGAGCGAGAAGTAGGCCGAGGATAAAAGGTAAGAAGAGGGAAAGATTTTAATCACGGATCCAGAGGTGCACACACTTACACGTCACGATTCAGTGACTGACACACATACGTACATACGCTCTTGCTCGCACACTGGAATTTATTTGTTATATGGTAAAACGGACAGGGTTGTGGTCAGAAGGTGTGATAGGAACAAGATTGTATGCTGGAGTGCCCTATAAAATGAGTGTGCTCTCTGATTTGAAATCCTTTTTGACTGCTGAACTGTGCAGTGAAGTGAAATGAAATGTATTTATATTTTTTCTTGATTGTATTTTTTTTTCTGAGTTGTGTGAATGTTCTCAGCTGTTCATTTTGTTGTATTCTTTGATTGATTTTCTGTGAAGAGCATTAGGTCAGTGATACATAGGTATGAAGTTCATTTCAATATGATATGAAATGATACTTTCATATTAATTTCCCTTCTTTTCAGTAGCTTATCATATTTTCATACAGTAATGTAGTTACAGTATGACTCCATATTGTTTTGTTCATGAGGAGGCTTTTGTCAGAATCTGATTTCTATACATTGCATTGAATTTCTGTGTTACATATTATATTGAAAAATATTTTAAGAACTGCTTGTATAAAGAGTTGTTAAGTATCTTGCAATATCAGTTTGTGATAGTGAAAAACTAGAAAACAGATAGTATCATTTAATTGAAAGTATATTTCAGAGATATAGGTTATCTTTGTCCAAATTTTGTCATTGAAATATCAGATAAAATGGAAGCATTT
>NC_061836.1:27393644-27401144 GCF_019202785.1 Penaeus chinensis
TCCTTTCTGCCTCCCTCCTCTCATTGATACTTAATGGGAAAATATCTGTTGTCTTTCACAGGAAAAGTTATGTGATGTTATTGATGTTCTCCTGCCTGATCCTAATGAGGACAAGAGTTCTAAGTCACAATCACCACTCTGGCTGCCAGATAAAGAAATCACAGTGGAAAATGTTGTAACTGGTGCACTCGAGTGTGCCTTCTGGGAAATGGTATGTAATGAATGGTAGAAACATCTCATATATGGTAACTCACTACTATTTATCTTTGTACTTTTATAACTCCAGGGTCTTATGACTCCAGGTTCATGTGACTGTGTCTTTCAGGATAATGTGATTGGTGAAGATCGGCTGAAGTTCCAGTTGCAAGGAGGGTGCACTGCATGCGTTGCACTCTTCATCCATGGCAAACTTTTCTTAGCCAATGCCGGGGATTCCCGAGCTGTCATCTCACGTTCAGATCAACCTCTACCTATGTCTCATGATTTTACACCGGAGACTGACAATCAGCGCATAAGGAAGCTGGTATAATTTTTCTGTTAATCCTTTCATTAATTACATGAAAATTAGTGGATTAGAGATATTCAGACGGAGATCATGTGTGCATGATAATTAAGAGTAAGAGTGACCTTACAAAATGACAAATATATCTTGAAAAAGTTATGAATATAATAATGGTTACTTTAGGTAGCACTAGTACATTATTGATATTTGATCTTCGCTTACAAGCATTATTACAATTAATCAGCCTTACTTTTTAAATCAGATGATTAGCCCTCAGACTTTGATGGGTCCTTTTGGACTTTGGATGATAATTACCTAAACTAACAAACTCTCAAACTTCATTCTCACAGGGAGCCATGCATCCAGAACTGCTGGGAGGAGAGTACACACACCTGGACTTCTTCCAGCGTCCACTACGGCGTGACCTCGGCAGGAGAATCCTTTATCGTGACCACTTCATGAGTGGCTGGACATACAAGACCATCACCCCTGATGACCTCAAATATCCACTTGTGTGTGGAGAGGGAAAAAGAGTGAGTTTGTTTTTCTTTCTTGTGGGGCAGATGGTAAGGTCTGTAACTTGACTGTCAGTTAATGGAATGAGAAAAATTAAGAATTCAGAGAGGGTGAACCATTGTCTGAGAAGAAATAGTTCATCTTTTAGACCAATAGTTCTGGATTTCTTTGTCACATTCTCTTTCAGCCACTTCACCTATTCCATTTTTACTCTTCATGTGGCAAAGAAAATAATATTCGTGAATACATAATTTACTAATGTAACAGCAGCTTTATGAAAGTATATTTGCATACATATTATGCATATCACTGTTCTAGACAATTACATTACTCTGGAAGGGCCTAGAATATTTAGCTATGTTCATGTTTAGAGGTTTAGAGATTTTAGTATCATATTTCTTATTGTTTTCATTAATCATATTTTTATGTCCTCCCCTACCCAGAGTCGAGTATTGGCAACCATTGGAGTGACCCGTGGCTTTGGGGATCATGACCTAAAGGCCCAGTGCTCATCATTACCCATTAAACCATTCCTTACTCCAGAACCTGAGGTAGATAGAAATTTTAGTTTTTTTTCCAGCTTCCTTTTAATGCTTGTTTATTATACACATCTCCATTTCTCCTTTTTGATAAATGTTTCTTTAATTATCCTTCTGGTTAATGTACCACAAGATTGGAAAAATATATATTTACATTTATCAACAATTTCAAAAGTGTCAGGTTGTACCAAGCCCTAAAAACTGAGGGAAAATTAGCTTGAGGATAAGTACTTGTGATATATCCTTTTGATATTGAAGTGGAAGGGCTTTGCTTATGTAAATTCCTTTGTTGTGAATAATTTTCCTTTGTTTCAGGTGAGAATATTTGACTTAACCACAGCGGACCTGACTGATGGTGATGTTCTGATCCTTGCAACGGATGGTCTCTGGGATATCACCACCAATGAGAAGGCTGTCTCCATAGTTACAAAGTCTCTCTCCCATTTCCCAGCTGAGGATCATGATAAATATAAGTACAGGTAAGTTAGTGACATATTATTTTGATATGTTCAAAAGAGATACTTGAAGAAGTCTTATCTTTTAATATGTTTAGCATGATACCTTTTTTAGTATTTGATTGATTTATTGTTATTATTATTATCTTTATATTTCTTTAACATTTTCTCAATAGATACACAGGTGCTGCTCAGGATCTGGTCATGAGTGCCAGGGGAAAGTTGAAAGAGAGGAACTGGCGCACGAGTGATGATAAACATGCGACCATTGATGACATATCTGTGTTTGTTATCCCTCTTCAGCCTTACAAAGAAATCAGTGAGGAATGGACTCTTAAATACAAAGCCAGTGTTGGTGCTAGTCAGAAAACTTATGAGATAAAAAACAGAGTTGGTGCGACTAGTAGTGTCTTGAGCCGGCCTGTAGTAAGCATTCTGAACCCTGTTGAACCTACCGAGGGGCTTGATCAGTGCTCAGTTGTGCAGACTGATGAACCTGAAAGCAGTGTGGCTGAACAAAATGAAAAACCTGCTTCACCTTCAGAGGAGATTATTGTGACACCCCCTGTCAGTACAGCAGACCTCAAACCGCAGGAGGACTACTTCAGAGATGACTCGGTAACAGAAGCACAAACTACAGTGCCAAGTGACAGCACAAATGCCTCCTAGTGAAGGTCAGCAGGCATCACATCCTCATGTCATGTTGAATGTGAGGAACTTTATATCTGTTTTGTGATATCAAGTTTTAAAGGTACCTTATTTGCCAGGGAACATTTTTCAGATTTTAGTGTATTAAAATGGAAATGTGAATTTTGTACTTTGTGCATTTACAAAGATTTAAAAAAAAGTAATTGGACTTGCATAAAGTTACTAATGATTATTTCCAAAATCAGTAAAGTTCATTAATAAAAGTGACACAAATTGAACTTCAAGTGGTGGGAAGAGAAAATTTATATCAGAATCTTTAAAATCATTGTCAATTCATTCCTGACTATTTACGCTTCACTATTTGAGTCTCACAGGTAATGCACACTTCACACACTGTGGATTTTAGTGAAAACTTTTTCACATTATTGTACACATACCTACTTAAGATGTTGAATTTGGAGGTCCCTTGATAAAAGCTTCATATCTTTTTATTGTATGAAACCAGTCTGTTATGTTTCTTCTGAAACACTGGATCATTATCTTTCAGCCTTTTCATTATGACTAAGCTGAGATCTTTTGGAAGTGAAAGGAAAAACTTACCATGGTATTCATGCAAAAATACATTCCATTATAGATATATTGATTTAATGTTACAGTATATATGTGTAGGTTTATGACAGATAATTATCTTTTTATCAACCCTGTTTTCAAAATTTTCTAGAACAGATTTTTTTCTCTTATTTCTTCAAAGATTATTTTATGCCATTGGGCTCTTGTAATTCCAGTTTATGCACAGATATTTAACTGTGCGATAGAAAACATCTCAGTTTTGTCAGTCAGGTATATAATTACAGAGCATTCCTTTGAAGACACTGAATACACAATGCTTGCTTGATATTCAGGGTTTGTTAATTTGATTTGTATACGTATCTTGTATAATAATTATGTTGTTTGTCATACCAGTCTGGCCGTATTATTGCCATTTCTCTGTAGAGAGGAAAAAAACTTTAGTTTATAGTGATAGATGTTTATATCTAGATATTAATAAGTACAGAAAGAAAAAGACATATGATGATAACAAAATGAAAAGGGTAAAATGCCAGAAAATACCAAAGTTATATTAGAGATAATGAAAGGACCTTTTGAAAATGTTATATAAAAGAAAATTTTGAGAGAAGGTGAAGCACACCTTGGAAAGCAGTGAGAAAGAAGTTAAAAAATATAAACTTCACTGTCTGAAGTAATTAAGCTGAAGATTCAGTTGAGTTCAGAAGAAACAGAAAAGGAACTTTTAGCTAGGATGGTTTGATCATTCAACCAGTCAATGAATAGTATATCAAGAGGCCCAAGACTTTTTGCAACACTTAAGAGTATCCCATTGTACCTCAGCAAACATGTGATAGTTGTGTGTGGAAATTACCAGAGTTAGAAATTTAGCTTCTCTGTGAGCCATCTTTTGGGAGGTAGTAAAGGTCATCTATGACAATTTTTTCAATAGTGATTTTTTAGTTAATTCATATTTCCATTTTTCTAGAATCTGGAAAACCTAATGTATCATTTAGCAAGTTGATTTTTCCCCTAAAAGAATGTAAAATAGTTAATCGCGTATTATTAACTGTATGACACTGAAATGCCATGAGCATAAATGGTGTCTTACTGAAATGCATGACACTTACAGGGCATGCATTGACTTGGTTCACATTGTTATTGTCCTTGTGAGTAGTATGTAAACCCTTGTCAAGGAGTAGGATATGGTACTGGAATAGAGGCTTTCTGTATGATTATTGTGAAAGTTTATGATTTTTTTTTTTTTTTATTAAAGCACTTGAATCCTTTGAAGTGCTCCATTTAGGATTTATAGCCATGTTCTGCCCAATTCCATCTCTGAGCTTCTTGGCAGTATTTTAAATACTTTCCATTACCAAAGTATTGTTATGATATATAAAGTATTTATTAATAAATGTACTGATAGAATGACTGTGCTCAAATGATTTGCTCTTGTGTAGTGTGAACAAAAAACAAAAAAAAGATGTGATAAATTTCATGAGCCATGGAAGAAAAATCATTATTTGAGATTCTTTTTCCTTTCCTTGTTTTTACTCATTTTTGTGTCATGGAAAGCAAGGTCCTTAGTGCAGAGAAGCTTGCAGTACAAGCTTTGGAAGTGAAAATAATGGTATTTTACAAGAAAATTTGACAAATTCAACTTGTCATATTTGTAAGAATCTGCTGCAGAGCAAATTGATCAGAAAAGAAATTTACAAATTGGTCTATTTTTTTAGTCAGTCAGAAACAGTCTGCATTTGGTCAAAATTATTATTATTATGTTTTATTATTATACTACTGTAGAAATATACCCTGGATAAATGTTCCAGAAGTTGTGCAATATATGGATCTAGTGTAAAATTTTGTAAGAGGCTTTTCCTGGAGTTGAGAAGTACAAACTAATGTGTTACATAAGAAGGAAGTGATCGTAAATTAATTTTTAAGTTTTGGATCTCCATCAGGTAGCTTTCAGGGTTTGTTAAGAGACCATAAGAATCACACTAAAGTTTGTGGAATGCAATGTACTTTACCTGCCTATAACAGTAAATTTCTTGTTCATAAAATTGGGATTGAAGGATATTGGATATTATGGCACAAAAACTAAGCTCTTAAGTGGAGGTATGTTATCAGATATTCAGTGCACTGTTGAGTGAACAGTATTTTTGTCTTGAAGTATTTGATTCCATTTGCAATTTAACCATTCTTTAGTATATATTATGCTTTATGTTTTCAGTGCTTTTTGGCTAGCCTGATTTTTTTTCCCCCTCTGAGTAAGTAAAGGTGCTGTAATATGTCTTTCTGCCAAGGATGATGCATGTGGTGCAGGAGATTGTCAACCCTGTTTTTTTTTTATGCAAATATAAAAGTCAGTGATACACGTTAAATGGTCCTGATATGAATGTGTTGTGAATGATGTATTTGCGAAAAGGAGATTGAATTGATACTTCATAGATCTTTTTAGCATAGGTGAAATTTGGGTTTTATTTAAACAAAGAAAATTCAGTTATTGAATTACAGATTTACTAGATCTATTGGTGTACATTTCCCAATTTCTTGAAATATGGAAGTCTTAAAAAAACACAGTGGAGAAAGCTCAACAGCTAATAACAGATGGCAAAAAATATTTGTGGTATTTTGCTTAGAATTCCATTGAGATTTCTGTAAGAATCATGAAAATAATTTTTTATAACAGTTTTTAAGGATGTTATGTAAAAGAATTTGACAGTTCTGCCCCCCCCCAAAAAAAAAGAAACTCTTGATAAAGCTTGACATAATTTCAACCCAAAGTCCCTGGGAAAATGCTGTGTTCACTGTTCACTTGTTTTGTGAAATGTCTGTGCACATAAATGACTCTACAAGTATTTAGCCAGAAAGGAATCAATTAGTAGACCTTGTGAACTCACTTGATTTCACTTGAATTTGCAGGATTTTTTTTACCAATGCTTTCAATATTGATGCTGTTTTTTTATTATAGACAGCTTAATTATTATAGCATTATGGATATTACTAACAGCAATATGAGATACCAGAAAATATTTTCAAGGAAAAGGGTTAACAGGTGAGATGGGTAGTAATTGGCTCATTGGTGACTTGGTACTTGTGGAGCCATCTCTCTTTAAAAACAGTTAATAAATTAAACTCAATATACACACACACACATACCATCCCCGGCAGCTTTGGGTTAAAATGTTCAGCTCAGGGTGCAAGAGTTTTTACCAATCCTGTGATGAGCAGGGTATGGGGTTTATTTTACCTATTATGGCTTTCCTGCATACTTCTGACGTAGCAAGGGCTGATTGGGTCTTACAAGTGCGAAGAGGTGTGTTGGGACGTATACCATGACATGGTATGCACTATAGTACCTACACTGCTCTTTTGCTCTGTCACTCATTAGCAACCTTTAAACATTTGGCAAGACCAGCATTGGCACTGAAGCATGATCGATTTCCTTCTTTTTAATGTAGTATTTAAAATTTAAGGTTTTGGTTATAATGTTAGTTGATGATTTGATTGTATTTCTTGGATACTTTAGGCCAAAAGATAATTCAATAAGGATCAAAAACCTTTTGAAGTGTTTTGCGTGACATAGAATTTGTATTGATTACAAGAGTGCAAAAGCAGATATGGATAGAATAATTAGACTCCAATTTTATGTTATTAGACAAAATTACTTCATATAATTAGTTGTAAGGAAAATTTAGGAAATTAAATAAGTACGAGTAAAAAGGTATCAAGTCGATAATGATATATATGGTATCTAGTTAATTATTTTTTATGTAAATTGGGAGTTTCTGGCTCATGTTATTGATATTTATCAATGGATTAGCCTACACTGCCAAGTTCCAAAGAAGAAAGCTTAAAATTGTAACTGAAAGATAACTGAAATACTGTTGAGAATGAATGCCTGAACTTTTATGTTTTCCAAAGATTTGCTAGCATTCCTTTTTTTTTTAAAGATATGTTGTAATTTAGAATGTAACTCTAGAAATAAAGGGAATGTTCTTTTTTGTACTGTATATTTTTTCATGTTGGTGCCTCTCCATGGACATTTCTTTTTGCTCCTATTGAACTCAGTTATTTGTTGAGGTTTCATATATATTGTTAGTATTATAACAACTAACGTTAGAGTTTATTTAGTTTGATTTATTAAAGGCTGCAGTTCATCAGTAAATTCTGAATGATATTGTCTTCTTTTTTAAAAGGTTTAGGGATTTTTCTCTCAGCAAGTTTACTTATATTTCACCCTTTTTCTGTGTATATTTATGTGTAATAGTGGTTTGCTTGATGTCAAAAA
>NC_061836.1:27408644-27421144 GCF_019202785.1 Penaeus chinensis
AATACTAGCTAATAATGAAGAATGGTTTTCTGATCAACTACAAATTATGTCAATTATATGTTTATTTTCAATGTATGACACAAAACATTAAGGAACATTTTGCTCCTTCAAGGGGAAAGACATCTTTTTACACGGGTAAACAAATACAGGGTTATTTTTTTTATTATTAGAAGAGGTAAAACAGTAAAAAAGACATGGATATATATATATATATATATATATATATATATATATATATATATATATATATATATATATATATATATATATACCAGTTATGGGTGATTATTATTTGCTGTTACATTTATTATTGTTTAATTGAAATATATAATGAACTATTTCCATGGAAAGGTGATGAACCTGTGCTAATATCATGAAATAAAAGCATGAGAGTATTGCATCTTACTCTTGCACCAACCTTTAAGGGCAGGAGGATTTATCCTCAATGACTAAAATTATCTAATAGTCACTGACAATCAATAAATTTGATAAAGTTGGGCATATTGGTCACTTAATTGATAATTTATTGGCTTATATGATACAAAGATGGGGCTGTAATGCAATGAAAAATGAAGGATAATTGATTAATCATACTTTCACAATCTGAGAGATTTGCAGGCCTGAAAAATATTTATGAAATGTTGCTCGTATCAGCAATAGAAACAATAGAAATCACAGATCCTATTCTAAGTATCAAACACTTGTATCAGTCAGTATTTAAATTCCTTGAATTAATAAACACGCATATAAATCTTTCCATTTAATTAGCTACTAAATTTGGTTAAAGTCAGTGCAAACACAAAATTATACATGTTTTTTTCTCTTTCATTCATTCATTTCATGTCATTCATTCCATTGAATGAGCCAAAACAAGCATTTACTTCATACTTTATGCTATGAGAGCAACTAACCTTTCATTGTCTGCAAGATTTCTTCATCAGTTTCTCCCAACCCCAGCATAATAGATGACTTAGTTATTAAATCTGGCTTGACTGTTTTAGCATGCTTCAGCACTGCTAGAGATTGCCTGAAAAAAATATTAGTCAAGGAAATAAATAGTACACAGAAATACATGTAATGATATACCACATGTTACTAAATTTGGACAATTTTCAAGGATTCTTTAGTTCTGTCTACAAGGATTGATGTTTTGTATTGAAAAGATTATATACACTCACTTTCCCAAACCTATCTTCAATGGCTTAATAATATTTTTACTTACCGGTACTTTGCTCGGGGGTCGCGCACTCGAGGTGTAAGTGCCTCCACAGTCTCAATGTTGTGTGCAAATACATCAAGCCCAGACAGAGCAATTGTTTTTACAGAATCTTCATTCCCTCTGAAGTCAGGAACAAGGCACTCCACTAGGATTGCTGAATTCCTGTTGTTCAATAGATCAAAACAGTAATCATGAAAAATTACTATTAATTTATGTGGATCTGCATCAGTACTGTGTATATGATACAACCTTGAGATAGAGATAGAGATAGAGATAGAGATAGAGATAGAAATAGAGATAGAGAAAGGGAAAGGGAATTAATTTAGCTTTATTCCATTTGTTAAAATGGATATTTTTGGTGTGACATGCTGTCTGTTTTATTTTGCTTCTAATTTACCCACTGTGTGCTAGGAACGGCTGGGGTACCATCCACTGGCGGCGAGGGATTTGAGTGCAGGTCAGCAAGATCTCTACTGCTGCACCACAGGGAAAGGGAAAGGGAAAGGAAGAGAGAGAGAGAGAGAGAGAGAGAGAGAGAGAGAGAGAGAGAGAGAGAGAGAGAGAGAGAGAGAGAGAGAGAGAGAGAGAGAGAGAGAGAGAGAGAGAGATATCAAGTCTTTTCATTCAAAATAAGATCTGCCTGATAGGTGTTTAATGAATGCAAACACACAAAATTAGATATGGTCACCACCACAAAAAATTAGAATGAAAAGATACTGCTGCATCAACACAGTATGAGACCAAGTCAAAAAAGCCTAAATCCTTGGTGGAAAAGAACAGGTCTAAATCATTATCAACCTAATATATGATATTATTGTTGTTCTTGGTTCTCAAAGCAATTTGAAAATTTATTTGCAATACAATACAACTATCCAAGCACTTCAGTTAATTCCATCAAAAGGCCCTAGTCAGCAATAAATATTTATATCTGACATTGTGATAATACTTTAATGACATAGTCCAGGCAGCAAATAGAGAAAATTAACGTGGAGACTCACTGGAATAAAGACATGATATGGTTTCTCTCATGCTTGAGATTGTTACACCAAACTTCTCAAAGGAAAAGAAGTAGAGCACTTACTGCTTTTTGAGCTCAATGACTGTCTCTGCAATGTGAGCTGATCCACCATCCTCTATGTCTGTCAAGGCAAAAATAATAATGATGATGATGAGTATATTTAACAGAGAGTGCTAAGAATTGAGGATCTTGGGTATTGTGAATCAAGTTCTTTGTTTATGGCCACATTAAAAACAGAAAAAAATCTGTTAAAGAAACGTAATATCAAATAAAACTTCATCCAACAACAGTAATAGCTGAAAAAAAAGGAGGAAGAATAACAGAACTATTAATTCTCAATAATCACCATCACGGTCCACTGATGTGAGAACTACATAATCCAGTCCCCATTTTGCAATGGCTGTAGCAGTGTTGAGAGGCTCATTAGCATCTAATGGAGGTGGCTTTCGGGAGGTCTTCACAGAGCAGAAGCGGCATCCACGTGTGCATGTGTCACCCATGAGCTGAGATCAAAATGAGATTAAAAGGTAATGATATACTTCTATTGCTGTACATGACACTACTGTAACAAATACATCTGTATATCATTTATCTAATTAACCAGGAAACAATAACTAGAATGAAGTTATTACCTATTTCATCCCAATATATTACTTTTTCCATAATTATCTTCATAAATTACTAGTCCAATTAGTTCCAATAAGAAACAAAAACACCCACCATTATTGTAGCCGTTGATACATTATCTTCATTTCCTCCCCAACATTCCCCAATGTTAGGACATCGAGCTTCCTCACAAACTGTGTGCAGATTCAGTCCACGGAGGTCTTCCTTGAGCTACAAAACATGACAAAACCTTTACATAAATACAGAAAGGTATCACATAAATACAGAAAAGTACAATAAATCAAAAGTTCTATATAGTCATTATTCACGGTTTTAATGGTAGCAGAAGGGAAAATATGATTATTCCTTCAAACAACAAATTATACTACCATACTAATATAATAGTAATAATAACAATAATAATAATGATAAAAATAAAGGGGAAAAAAAAACTTACCTTACTGAACTCTTTGCCCATAGGAATTTCCCGTTTCAACCATGGTGGGAGTCTCAGTCGTTCCCTTTCCCCTGCCTCCCGCTTCAGCTTTCCCTTATAGTCTGACCAATTCATGTCTTTGGTCACCTGAAGAAGAAGAAGCAGAAGAAGAAGAAGAGGAAAAAGAAGAAGAAGAAGAAGAGGAAAAAAAAAAAAAAAAAAAAAAAAAAAAAAAAATCAAGACTCACTACATATCAATAAGGAACTGATTATTTTACATAGTTGAGAAATGTGTATATAACTAAAAATAGAATACATGCTTGGATATATACATTTTGGATGATAAAGACTAACACTCTGACAATACTTGATAACTTAAGGTATGTCCTACCTCTCCAGATATGAAATCTTCCAAAGATGGTCCATCCTTAACTTTCTTCTTTTTTTCCTTTGGCAAGGTGCTTGTCTGTCGAGTGCCTGAGATGCAACACTGGGCTGTGACCTGTAATATTTTCTCTATCAGAACCACATGGTACAAGTTTGGTGTTACTATTGGGATCTGGATAGAAAAGTGATATAATCTTACCTTCATGTTTTTTATCTATATTCTAGAGGGACATATTTAATGTACAAAACAGGAAAATAACATGCAGTAACTATTCTACCATTTAAAATTTTGCTTAATATTCATGTTGTATATTGAGTATGGATTCCTTCATATCACAGAACTTGTAAACAACTAATCCTATTATCATACTGCACCATATAGATGGTGTCATCTTCTGAAAGTACTGAGGGACTTCTCTTATAAAGGTAAAATTACTTTTTTTCCCACAAATTTAGGCATTTCTATGAAATATGGTTACCAAACAAATGTGTATATATAAAGGCAACTATATTGAGAGCCAATTGGACAATTTCATATTTACTCTTCACCTCTGATAGATATACCTTTTAAATTTCCTTCTAGTCTTCAATTCTTTTATTTATTTTCCACATTATCATTAATCCTTACACATTTTCTGATAATCAAAACCAAGACTTCTGCAAATTAATTGTATAGAATATGCAAAAGGAAATTAAGCGTCACCCACTGGTATGGGTTGTTTCACTTTCAAAGTGAACAAAATATGATAATGATAGAATGAAAAGCTAAAAAAAATAAACATATATAACTTTCATTACAAATGAAAAATAAATAAGTTGGCTCTCCATACAAATCTGTAACTGATGCCAAAACTGGCTCTTTGGTTGTATGTATGCATATACACTAATACACGAATAGAATCACCCAAAATCTGGGTTGATTATTTTAAGGCATACATAAAAACGTAAAATGAAGCCTGATTGCGTAATACGAAAACTGCAATGTTCTTTACTGCTGAACTAGAATAAAATATTCAGTGTTCTTGTTATACCAATTAAAATTCTGAACACGAACACAATTCTTTATTTAGCACTGCGACAGGATATATTTACGTGCAGACGAAAACTTAAATAACTGAGATTTGTGACTACCCTTCATTTGATAAGCCAGGCGAGAGCTATCTTTTATAATGACCAGAAAGTTCCTCTAAATCAAATTGCATTCAACATGATGGCTTTAAATAAGGGTGACCTACATTTTTCCCCAAGAAAATCCGAGCCAAAGATCGTGAATCTGCGGAGGCCTTCCGCAAGACTTGAGCAGCCATGGTTGTTTTGGTAAATAGCTGCTGGCTTAAAAAAAATATTGCATCATAACATTAATGGCTTGACTAAGAAATTTCCCAGGAGATAATTAGACGAGCCTAAGTAAAATGATATTCAAAATTTTTATTCGTCCTTGTATTTTTAGGTACAAGCGAGCGCTGGGTTATAAATTATTTCTGATTTTTTCAACCTTGCAAATCATTATACACATATATAAGTATATCTAGATCTGCTATGTATCTGTATAGACATATAATGATATATCACAAACTAAGAGAAAAAACAGCAACAAACAACAGTCGAAACAAGCAGAAAGAGAAGTACGTAAAACAAACGAACACACGAACACACCCACTCAACAGCTGATCGAGAGGCAGGTTTGAGAATGTCAAGAAATATCTTCTGAATTAACGAAGCACTTTAATGGCATGCTGTGTGAACCATACAATTTATTGTGCGGTCTTTAAACCATGGGTGTATGTAGGTGTAACTGTGAAAGTATGTGTCGTATGTTCACAGATTTGATTAATATATTTTTTGAAGTTTATCCAATCGGCACATCCACTGTTTATTATATTTATGTTAAGGAACGTAAATGTAATATAGAAACACAAAGCGTTACTTTACAGCAAGATTATCAAAGCAACAACGAATCAAACATATATGCAATAAAAGACAATGTAATGGGAGATTAACTATAAAAAAAGGAATATCACTTATCAGCATGAGAAAAATGTCAGACTCCTCATTATCTGAGGCCCAGCAAGGAAGGCATTCAGCGACGGCATCCCTGTCATGGTGATTACTGATAGCTCGGACTGAGAATTTCCGGAATTTAGGGCATGTGTACTGTGTTTTATATCTGTGGAATTAAAGGCTTCAATGCATTTTATGAAGGTGGTTTCCATCAGGTAACAGAGTTGTTGTAAAATGAAGATTGGAGGTACTAAATCTATAAAATATGTTACAGATTGAAAGTAGAGGACATGTGTCATGTAGAAAGAAGTAAAGTAGAATAATTAAGACAGGAGTAGATGATTAGGAGAGGAAATTTATGTGCTGTCTTCTTCATACTCTTGTTTATTTTTAGTTTAAAACTTATCCTTTCACTATCTTGAAAAATATGTCTCTGTTTTTCATTTCCCTATTTATTATCTCATAAGCTTACTGAATATCATCTCTTGGTATTTTTTCCCATTGTGAAAAAAAAATCCATGTCTCCTTGGTCTCCCAGTTTCAGTTTTCCTCTTGTGGACATCCTAAAGCAGGCAGGCATCATTTGCATTCTATAGATGACCTCTCACATACGTCCTGTGAACAACTTTGAATGCAGGCAGTTCAAAGCTTACTTTTTATCTCTTACTTTTAATGTTAACTGATTTGCACTAATCCAGGTATATTTCATCTTTACCATAACTTTCATCCAGTGCCAAAGTCAAATTTTTGCTAATTTCCAATAGATCTGAGAGGCTAGTTCTGCTTTTCATAAACTTATGTTGATCATACGAAAATTACTGTTTTTATTTTTTCCTTCAGCTTGAGTAACAGTTTTAATGTATCTTCTGTAAATTTTACATCGTTCGTAGCAAAGTCTGAACCCATTATATCTGTAATGTCTTGAATATTAGTGCACTTCTCTATGCAAATACTGGTTCAGACACACCAGGAAGTGTATCAGCAATTTCCTTATCATATACTGTCTGGGAACCATCCTCTTTTACCAGGTTCCCTAATTGTGGATTCAATTTCATGTTCTTCTTTACAGGCCTATTTCAGTTGTGTTATTAAATTCCTAAAAATTTTATTGTTTTTCTTTACTTGATTCATATATTTTTTCAGTATTTTCTCTTCGTTCTTTTTTTTTTTTTTTAAATGAAACAGTTTTCTTTTCAATTTTCAATAATTTTCCTAATAAAGTAGAAGTTATCATTCTCATCTTTTTCTTCCAATGGTAACCAGTCAGTTGCTTCAAAATCTACCATCATAGCATTGTAATTTACCTTGTTGCAACTTTTTTCTCGTTTTCACTCTTTCTATATCTCACAATACTACATTCTAAAAATCTGTTCATTGATAAACAGCAGAAGCTTGATGGCTTACGTAGATATGGATTTTTTAAAGTAAAAAAAAAAAAAGAGAAAAAAAAAGTATTTGTGTTATAGTAATTAAAGGCATATTCTTCATCCAAATCTTTTGCTATTTCCCTGTCCATCATATCTGTCCTTTTGTCTCTATTATCTACTATTTCAGGGTATTTATTCTCTATCTTGAGGAGTGAATAATTTTTTGTAATTATTTTATTCTCAGTTAAGTAATAGTATGCATTTTTGTTACAGAGCTGCATACAGGGTTGTAAACTGTGTAAATGTTATTGCTTCTGAGGAGACACTTTTCCCATGGTAGTATTTCATGCAAGAAAAGGCTGTATTGTGCTGCATATCAACACTTGATTTTCAATAGGAATCAAAGGTGAGTAGTGTGAAATTTTATTTGTAATATGATTGGTTAAATTTGAAAAATTTAAAACACCCAAAATGATAGTTAAGATCCCTTTCATCAGCCATTTGTATGTATATGGTCTAATTTAAGTAGGCTCTGTGCTTCTGATGCATCCTCTAGAATGCTGTTGTTCTTAGAAGTATCCTTTGCTATAGGGATAACTAAAAGAAATATTTTTTTATATTCTAATTTGACTTTTAATATTTCAACAGCACTGTCAAAATGAAACCAAGGCTTTTAGCTGTCACGCAGATGACAGCAGTTCAGGATAAAGAAACCAATTTAAAGACATGTATTGATTTGGTACAACGAGCAGCTGCAGCTGGTGCAAAGGTATGAGTAGAACATATGATTTTCATATTGTCTCTTCGAAGACTTAATAGTTTTCAGAAGTATAAACATTTGAAAAGAAATTGATACACTTGTATTGTTGTTAAAGTCCAGTTGGAATAATGACTGCAGTTTTAATTTTGGAATATTTTGGAAATATTTCTTGTATAGTGTTGGTAGTAGGTATGTTTAACATCTTTAAGAGATTTGAATGGAGGTTGCTTTTTAGCCTTTGAATTTTGAAAGAGTTTTATTATATATATGTTTTTTTTTTACACAGCTTTAGTTCTGATAAGAGCCTAGCAGCAGGTAATCTCTCAGCTAAATAAACTTCATACCTTCTTGATATCACCTTCTGCAAACAGATGGTGTTCTTGCCTGAAGCTTGTGACTACATAGCTGAGAGTAAGGAAGCTTCACTCCAACTTGCTGAATCCATCCATGGGCCTCAGGTCACAAGATACAGGGAGCTAGCAGCTTCTTCATCTGTGTGGTTATCATTGGGAGGCATTCACATTAAGGTAAGAAGGACTAAGAGGAGTCTGAATCCAGATAAGGTGCTGCTTGAGAGATTCAATAATTCCATAGATAATTATTACTAAATTACTCCTTATTTGACCATGAGACATAATTGCAGATTAAAATCTGATCTTGCTCTTGTAGACATGGAAATTTAAAAGTTTTATGTGAAGTATAGAATTTACATTTTAAATTGATTTTCCTCTTTCAGGAAGAAGGTGATGAGAAGATTAGCAACACACACATCATAATAAATGACAAAGGAGACATTGTTTCCACCTACACAAAGGCGCACTTGTTCAGCGTTCACATTCCTGAGAAGAAGCTTCACTTAGAAGAATCTAATTATGCAACTCGAGGCCAAGCAATTAATGCTCCTGTTTCTACTCCAGTGGGAGAGGTGGCTCTTGGGATAGTATCCTTTATTAAGTCAGATCTGATGTATACATTTTATTAGTAAGTTAGATGAGACATACAATTTCTTTGTTAGTAAGGCAAAATGAAGGTTGGGAAGGGATGACTTGGAATTATAAAGCTAAATACCAGATGTTGTGGAGACAGTATCATTTTTTTCTTTAAAAGATGTTGGTACCTAATATAGTATCTTGATTAGATTTACAAATTATTTCATAGTATTTTTTTCCAAAAGCATCTTTTTGTCATGTCACCATTTTTTAACAAATGTTTTCCATGACTAGTAACCAGTGTTATGATATGAGATTCCCAGAGATGAGCATGATTCAACGAAAGCTTGGTGCTGAGATCTTGACATTCCCTTCAGCATTTACTGTGACTACAGGGCTGGCTCACTGGGAGGCTTTGTTAAGAACACGAGCCATAGGCAAGTAGTTTTTGTTTTGTCCGGAATGCTTAATTTTGGTAGTTATGAACCAGTATTATATTATTTTCATGCATACTTTGTGTTAAGGTGAAGAGTAAGGAAAATAGATGGATAGACAAACAGTACAAACAAAAAGAATTTTTAATGATTTGATATTACAGAAAGTCAGTGCTATGTCATAGCTGCAGCTCAGACAGGCCAACATAATAGCAAAAGATCATCATATGGGCATGCCATGGTAAGCATTTGATTGGTTTGAAATTAATGTATGTTTTACAAGAACTAATATAAACTACAATGCATTATAATGTTTATTTTGATAATGATAAAGGAAGTTAGATAGAGTGGTATGTTTTCTATACTGTCATCCATTTGATCTATTTCCCAAGAGCATGGAATTCATCAGGTATTTTTCCAATTTTTGTTTCCATTTTCAAGTGTGTTCACTTTTAGATTGTGGATCCTTGGGGAGCTGTGATTGGGCAAGCAAGTGAGGGAACATGTTTCTTTCTTGCGGAAGTTAACCTGGACTACCTACAGAAGGTCAGGAAAGAGATGCCTGTCTTGACACACAGGCGGCATGATTTGTATAACCTAGAGCAAGTTACTCCACCTGACACTCCCCAGTAAGAAATTGGAGTTTGTTGTAAATAAAAGAAATGATGTCAAAGATAAGAGAAATCATGCCTGACAATTTTGGGTTTGGAAAAGAATGATATTATAGGGAAAAGAAACTGTCTGATGATATTGGGGTCTTTCAAATTCTTATGTAGAAAATGGACTTTCTTTTGCCAGTTGGATTTTTTTTTTTTTTTTTTATTTCTTTTTGATTTGTAGTGTGATGACCATATAAGCTAATACATTTTAGACAGATGATCAGAAACTCTTTTATGTATGGTGCTGAAACAGTGTCTTTTATTCCAGTGTGTGTCAGCTACTACCTCAGCCAAGTCCTTATGTCAGTTATCAGTTCGGCCAAGTCTCAGTACCAGGATCATGTGTGTTCCTTAAGTCAAGACTCTCCCAGGCATTTGTGAACAAAAAGCCTGTTGTAGCTGGGCGTATCCTTTAGCTTACAATTGAAATGCATTATGTAGTTCTTGAAGTTCTGTGAGTGATTCACTGGTCAAACTAAGTGAATGATGGATAGAAATAAGTGTCTTTGTTATACTTAAATTACATATATATCCTGAGCCGTAATGAGTTAAGGAGAGTGGAGCCTACTCTACATTAACAATTTTTTTTTTTTTCCCTAGTAACAAAGGAAGGAAGGATAGATGGATGGATGGATGGATGGATGGATGGATGGATGGATGGATGGATGGATGGATAGGATAGATAGATAGATAGATAGATAGATAGATAGATAGATAGATAGATAGATAGATAGATAGATAGATGGATGGATGGATGGATGGATGGATGGATGGATGGATGGATGGATGGATGGATGGATGGATGGATGGATGGATGGATGGGTGGGTGGGTGGGTGGTGGATGGATAGATTATTAAACAGATAGACTGATATGCAGACAGATAGAGATATTGACAAATAGAGATATTGACAGATAGATAAATGTACAGATAGATAAATGGACAGATAGATAAATGGACAGATAGATGAATGATCAGTACCATGGTATTGGGTGATATTTCCTTGTTCATTTATTCCATCTCATTTATGTGTATTATACATCCTTGCTGACTGAGAAAACACTCTACTGTTCTGACAGAGTGGCTCACACATTCACATCTTTTTACAAAATTACATAGTGTTCCTGTAGGCTCTTCTGTCATCTATCCATCTGTTCATTCTGGTTATCTTTCTCTATTTTACTACTGCCTTTCTTTTTGTGTTTCCTCTTTTCATGTGATTCCTCCTTAGTGCTTATATAGATACCCTTATTACACCTGAAAAGCCCAGCAAACGCCTGGCAGATCTCCTTCCTGCAGAGGTCAGCGATGTGGCTCAAATGACGCAGAAAGCCCTCAAGATCCTTTTAAAAGCCTACAATCCTGAGAGCTATCAGATAGGGATTCAGGATGGTCCAGCTGCAGGCCAGACTATTGAAGTGAGTTAAAAGAGGGTTTTATAAATGTTTTGGGAAGATGGTGATTGCAAAAAGTGTAGATAGTGTTTGTTAAGACTGTTGGAATATTTGATAAAAGGATCTTAAATGAATAATAGTGGTTCAAGAAGATGGGATTTGGTTCCCTACATTATTTTTTACGTAACTCATGAATTACGATGTTAATGGGATATCTGACATGTAAGATTGGCATAAAGTAAACCTGTTTCATATTATGTGAAAATGGTTTTCAAGATATGTGAGTATTATCGGAAGATTGATTTATTTCAAGATATTAATTTATTTCCCTTTGTCATATAAAATAGATCAATAATTGTTCTTGTATATTTTATAGCACCTGCACATACATGTTGTGCCCATGACACCTGGCAGCAAGGAGAAACTTCAAGGGCACGAACAGGACACAAGTATTCGATGGAGGGAGACCAGTGAGATGGAAGAGGAAGCCACAAGACTCCGGAGTGTAGCTGAACAGATCCACTCTAGTCTTAGCATACCTGTTGATACTCCAAAGTATGTAATGCTCTGAACAGAATTTTATTAATACAGAAATAAGGAGAATGCAAAGTTAAAAGAATATAACATTTTTGTGTCTTTAAATCAAATAGGAATAGTGCTAAAATTGAAATCAAATGAAGCTTTTAATCAGAAAAGAGTAAATTAGCAATCCATTCTTTCATAGATGTCAACATTTGATAATGATACTTAACCATTCTACAGGTGTCTGAAGCTGCATAAACCAGTCTTGCCTGACAACAGTGTCATGAACATTCCACCTGAACTCCTAGTTGTCAAGACTGAATTATCATGTGCCTTTGTTGCACCCCATCCTGTACTACCAGGCCGTATCCTTTTTGGGAGACAGGAGTTTGATGTGTTGTGTTTGGCACTAGCTTTTTGCATTGCTTGTTAGGCTATTCTTGCCAGAGAATTAGTTTGATTATTGTGATAAGACTAGTTATGACATGAGGTCACTGTGATAAGTATGAAAGATGTTAAGAATGAGAATGAATGCCTTAACAGTACAAGAATGATTACAACTCTTGTACTGTGATAGTGTTCCTTCTCATTCATAGCTTTTTCAGCACCAGCTGTTATCAAGAAATTTTTATTATTGTTATGATAAAGCTATTCTTCTTCTGGTGGAGATATTAATTATGTGATTATGTCATTATCATCATTATCATCATTATCATCATATCATCATTATCATCATTATCATCATTATCATCATTATCATCATTATCAT
>NC_061836.1:27438644-27443644 GCF_019202785.1 Penaeus chinensis
GAAGATGGTATTAAATGGGAGTAAACAATGGGGTTAGAATGGGGGGGGGGGGAGAATTAGAATAAGAATGTGTGTTATAATTCATATGATGATATGAATTAGAATAAGAATGAGGAAGAGGATGAAGGCGAAAATGTGAATGAGAGGGAGAATAAGAAATAAGAATGCAAATATGAATTTTAATGATATTAACAGTAGCAAATTTGTTGATAATGATAATGATATCAGTATTGATGATTACGCTAATTTAAAAGCTGTAATAATGACAATGCTACACAATGATTGCAAACTATAATCATAGTGATACTGAACATGATGTACAGGATAATTAAATTCGGACAGCAGCTGTAATCAAACTAATTTAGCGAGAGAAAAGAGAGAGAAAAAAACTCAAAACAACCACATGTAAAAGACATCAGCATACACAGCCATGCCTTTCCCTTTCCCTTCGCTGATGCATCAAATCAAGCAGCCGTCTGTCCTGTCCGTTTCCTGAAATTCCCACTATTGTTGACTCTAATGGCACCGGCTCGAGGCGAGGTGTTAAAAATAGCAGTTCTGGCGGGCCCCAAAGTTATTTAATGCCTGGGGACCCCCGAGTTGAAGAGAGATGTGCGCGCTACCCTCCGCTGTAACGACCCAAGCCCTACTGACGCACGTCGCTCGAAACTGCTCCGTTCCCCCAACCTGTGAAGCATTTGCTGATGCCTTTAATAACAAGTTCGTTTCTGACTTTTCACTCTTTTCTTCTAAGTTTTGTCTTGTTTTACGGTGTAGTTTTTATGAAATGTGTAGGTGTAGTGATGGTTATGATAGGAATTAAACTTTTTACTTTATTTATTTTGTTTTGTTTATCAGTAGTTTTTTTTTGTTAAATGCAATATCATTCGTGTAGGTTTTCGTCTTTATTTCGAACTGTTATTGGTTCGTTCTGGAGTGTTAGTGATGCACACAATATGTAACACAGAATGTTGATCTTTTACATTGGAACTAGTGAAGTCTGTCTGTCTGTATTCCTGCCTACTCCCCCCCCCCTTTGCTTCTCCCTCTCTGTATTTGTCTGTTTTTGTGTATGATTAGATGCACACACACACACACACACAACACACACACACACACACACACACACACACAAACACACACACACACACAAACACACACACACACACACACACAAACACACACACACACACGCACACACACACACACACACACACACACACACACACATACACGCAAACATACATGCACTTACACGAACTATAAAGAGAAACACGCACACATACCTATCCCTCTGCCTGCCTATCGCTGTTTATATAATGATGATATAATAATGATGATTTATATAATGATAAGGTTCATAATTGTTTCAATAAAATAATAATAACCATCATGTACAAATAATCATAATTATGAAAATTATACTGGAAACACAAACAGCAACAGCAACAAAAAACGTAATTTACAATACTGAAATAATGACATAATTCTACCTCCCTTAATATCACATATGGAATTACCCTCATAGTGAAATATGCATTCCATTGACCGTAGACTTTTCACATCACTTTTTATCAAATCACAATATTTGTTGTTATCATTATTAACCTGCCTTGTTGAACTGCAAAATCATGACAGCCATCACGGTAATATCGTATAAATGATAATGATAATAATAATATTACCATGATAACTGTGAGAATGATGAGAATGACTATTGATACTGATGATCAATAGCAATATCAAAATAAACAAAAATAACATTATTATTATTACTATCATTATCATTATCCTTGTAGATGCTTCATGGTATAATATTATTACTATTGTTATCATTACTGCCATGTAAATCATGATTAATGTTGTTGCTATTATCATTGTTATCATTATCACTACTAGTAGTAGTAATATCATTATTATCGTCATTATTATTATTTTTTACATTATTTTTATTAGCTTTACTTGTATTATCATCATTATTACCATTATTATTATTATTATCATTATCATAACCACCATCATCATTATTATCATTATAAATATTATTATTATTATTATTTAAATTAGCATTGCTGTTATTATCATCATTATTGTTATCATTATTATCATTCTAAAAATAATAATAATAATAATAATTGCTATTACTATTGTTATAATTATCATCATCATCATCATTATTATTATCATAGTAATCATTAACTTAATTATTATCACCATTACTATTATAATTTTTATCATCTTTATTATTATCATTATTACTATTATAATTATTATCACCGTTGTCATCATTATTAGCCCTGTTATTATCGTTATTATCCTCATCAGTATCATTGTCAGTATAAAGATAATATAATCATATTACTACTAATAATGGCATCAATAACGACAATAACGATAGGCAATGAATGAGGGAATTGTGTATTTTCTCATGCTCCGTGTAAAAAGTTACATTACAATCATTGCTTACGAGGCCCAAGGGCAACAGGTGTATTTTACATGAGTACCAGTATTCTGTGCTTGGATATTATTTGGATTGGGAGTGTTTTCGATTTCTAGTGTTGTGTTTATTCTAGTATGGGCTTATTTTGTAATAGAAATGTAGACGGGTCGGCGACAAAAGCTTTGTGATATATATATATATATATATATATATATATATATATATATATATATATATATATATATATATATATACACACACACACACACATATATATATATATACATATATATATATATATATATATATATATATATATATATATATAAGGTTCAGGTTGTTTAAGTTCAATTTTAATGAAGGAAGTTTAGTGTTCATGAAAAAGCTAAAGAAACTTCATGGCATAACCAGAGAAATCTATTTCTGAAAACTACTTTTAAAGGTACGATTGTCATGAAGATTCATGTTAAAGCAATCGAAATTGTATTCTAATGCACAAAAATATTCATTCAGAATTATATAAGAAATTCCAGTTTAAAGTCAGAGGGTAAATTCTTAAAGGACTTCATGTGTATGAAAACTACTGTACATTTTACCTTGATAAACTGTTCAGTGGAAAATCTGGTACTGTTTGCTTTTAAATATTTTTTTCAGTGTCAGTTCTATAAGTGGGCATCAATTAATTCTAACGTTTTTCCTTCTCGAAAAAAAATGTTCTCAAGCGCTTGTTTCCGAAAAGACACACGTTATTCACGGCGTGTGATCGGATGGCTCGGAGAGTGTCCCTGTCAGCACATTTAAATAAAAAACTCACTGCTCAAACGTTGGTTATGTTTTTGCTTTTAAAGGGGCTCTTACGCTGTAGTTCAGCCACCTCGATCTGCATATTTCCAGGAACATCATCAGCAGGCACACTGAAAGGCGTAACGAAGAATTTATTCTAATTTTACTTTGAAGAATTTGGCTTTGTTGCTGTTATGAATTAGTACTTTGGCATAAGATATAACAAGATCCATGATTTATAGTAGATACTATGCTGGAATATATAGACATGCTCCTCTTCTTATGATAAGTTAATTAAATCAAATAACTATATCCATATTCTGGAACATTACAAGATTCCAAGCGATGTTCTTTCATTAATCTGTTTGTATTCGGACGATTATATATTACGAACTGTACCAATCATTGTTGGGAAAATATTTTTAAAACAGTATAAGGCTATTTTTGAATTTCCTTTACCATTGAATATAGCTTTGTCTCCTACTGCAAAATCCATGATAAATGCACCATCTTTATTGTTTTTGTGAAGCCAGTCAGGATTAGTCAGTAAGGGATGTCCAGAACACGAGTCTGTCTCTGGGCTAAAGGGATTCTGTTCCGTGTGTTAACGTTTTTATTGTTTACAACCAACTACTAGAATGACGTCGAATCTACGTCTTGTTACCTAAATTACCAAATAGTAATCATAAGAAATACCTTACATCTACCTTGATCATGGTACTGTATGTCACAGCTCTGAGACAATTTTTTCTCAGGTTTATGAGAAATCTTAAGGTTCTATCAAAAGGGCATTCATTGGTTCAAATATTGCTTGTCCCACACAGCCCTAGCTGGTCGGTTCGTGAGGCCATGTATCCACACACAATTTGTTAAAGTCATATTTGTAACACGATATACATTAAAGCGAATACCATTCAGCACAGAGAGTATTTATCGAATAGGCGGACTAACTGAAACATGCATTTTGGATACCGTAGATTTTCAACATTTGGAAATTATTTATTATTTATCATTATTATTATTATTATTATCATTATTGCGATTATTATTATTACTATTATTATTGTCATTATCAATATCATTATTTTGATAATATAAAACCATTATGTTATAATCATTTATAATTATTATCTATCATCAACATCATATTACTATTATCATTATCATTATCACTGATCCGATTTTACGTTACGAACTCCCTTGCAAAGTCGAGGACGGTCCCCCTTTCGACTGACTTTAGTTTTGGCAGGTGGAGGCCGTTACCCCGAGAGAATGTCCTTCCTAAATCTCAGACCCTTCGGCAGAGTGACCTAGCCTCATGGTCCCCAAGCCGCGCGCGCTACACAGCAGCCGCCATTATTATTATTATCATAATTATTATTATTTTTATTATCATTATTATTATTGTTAATGTTATTATCATTATCATTATCATCATTATCTTCACCAGCATTGTGTTGATTATTTCTATTGTCATTACTGTTATTATCATTATTATTATTATTATTATTCTCATTATTATTATTATTATTATTATTATTATTATTATTACCATCATCATCATGATAAGAATGAAAATAATAATAATTATTATCATGATGATAGTAACAACAATAATTACAATCACAATAATGATAATAAATGGTTTTATTATTACCATCCTTATTATTCTTATTGTTATCAGTATTGTTATTTTTGTTACTATTATCATTATCTTTATTACTATTATTACCACTATCCTTATATCTATCATTCTCACTGTCATTGTTATTGTTCT
>NC_061836.1:27454414-27459414 GCF_019202785.1 Penaeus chinensis
CGCCCTTTTTCCCTTTCGCCCCTCCTTTGCCCTTCCTTCGCCCCTCCTTCGCCCCTCCTCTTACCCTCATTCGCCCCTCCTTTGCCCTTCCTTCGCCCCTCCTTCGCCTCCTCTTACCCTCCTCGCCCCTCCTTTGCCCTTCCTCTTATCCTTCTTCGCCCCTCCTCTTCCCCTTCTTCCCCCCCTCTTTCCCTTTCCTTCGCCCCTCCTTCGCCCCTCCTTTTAAACCCTCCTTCGCCCTCCTTGCCTTTCTTCCCCCCCCCCTTTCCCCCTCTCCTCTTACCTCAGCCCCTCCTTCGGCCCCTTCCTTTTATCCTTCTTCGCCTCTTCGCCCCTCCCCACCCTTCCTTCCCCCCCCTTTCGCCCCTCCTTTACCCTCCTCGCCCATTCCTCTCGCCCCTCCTTCGTCCTCCTCTCTCCTCTTCCCCCTCTTTTCAACTTGTTCTGCACTCTCCTTCTCTCTCTCTTGCGCTGCTCTTTCCCTCTTCCCCTACCCTTTCTCTGTCTGTTATTTCTTCTTTGTCGCCCTTCCCTTTCCCCTTCTCTCTTTTCTGTTCTTGTCTATCTCCCTTCCACCTCCCCCTCTTCAATTCTCCTCTGCCTCCCTTCCTGCTTTCCTTCCCTTGTTCTCTTAGACTTCCCTTGTTCTCCTTCTCTCTCTATATATTTCCCTCTCTGTCTCTCTTTCCCGATCTCCTTTCCTGTCTTCCTTTCTCTCCATTTCCCTATCCAAAAGGCGACGAAAGAGAGAAATAAAAAGAGATGCAGAAGGAGGTGAAGGAAAATAATAATAATGATAATAATGGGAACTACAACAGCAAAATGGGTAACAGCATCAACAAGAATAATAAAAGTAGTGACAATAATACGGGTACTAATTATTATGATACTAGTAATGATAACAATGATAATGATAATAATCAAAATTATTGATTATTATCATAATATTTATAATAATGAAAATTATAATAATAACGATAAGAGAAATATGCCATGATAACGATAATGCGAATCTGTCTAACAATAATAATAAAAAAAACGATAATAAAAATGACACAATAACAAAAAATACTGTTATAAAATATGCCCAACAACAACAAAAAAAAAAACCAGACGCTACCCTCCTCCCCCCAGCAAAGACCAGCAAGGCACTGCTCCGAGGGGGGGGGGGGGAGAAGTGCCCAGCGAGGGAGGTAATTGAATGGCTGGAAATTCCTCGGACGAGGAGGCGGTCGCCGACTGCGCTAATGCAAGCCGAGGGGGCGGCCCCCCCCTAAATTCCCTGGAATGGGCCCAAGGGCGGGTTGTAGGGGGGGGGGTGGGGGTGGGGGGGAAGAGGGTGTAAGGGTGGGAAGGGAGGGTTGGGGAGAGGGAGGGAGGGTTTTGAGGGATTGTGGGAGAGGGGTGGGGAAGGGGTGTGTGGGAGGGGTTGGAGTTAAAGGGTGCAGATATCATTAGAGTGGAGACAGAGGAAGAGAGAGAGAGAGATGAGGGGAGAGAAGAGAGGAGTGAGAGAGAGAGAGAGAGAGAGAGAGAGGAGAGAGAGAGAAGAGAGATGAGAGAGAGAGATGGGGAAAGGGGGAAGAGAGAGGGGAGAGTGAGAGAGAGAGAGGATGAGAGAGAGGAGAGAGAGGAGAGGAGAGAGAGAGGAGAAGAGAGAGAGGAGAGAGTAGGAAAAGAGGGGGAAAGTTAGAGAGAGGAGGAGAGTGAGAGAGAGAGAGAGAGGGGGGAGGGGAGAGAGAGAGAGAGAAAAGGAGAGAGAGAGAGAGAGAGAGGAGAGAGAGAGGAGAGAGAGAAAAGTAAGTAAGAGAGAGAGAAAGAGAGAGAGAGAGTATGAGAGAGAGAGAGGAAGCTATCAATATCCTCTCCTCCGTAACAGCAGGTAAATATTACCCGTGTGAGTTCCGTTATGATTTATACATTAGTCAGTCTGTGAAAAAGAATGGAAGAGCGTGCGAAGTGGGAGTGCGAGTGAGAGTGTGAACGAGAGTGACGGTAAACAGTGGGTATATGAACGAGAGTGAGAACGGGAATACAAGTTAAGAGTTTAAGTGAGGGGGGGCGAGAGAGAGAGAGGGGAAAAATGGAAAAGGGAAAGAAGAGGGAGAGAGGAGATGGGATGAAAAGGGGGGTGGGTGAAGGGTGGGTGGGGGAGTTGTGGGGGGGGGGGGGGCGGGGGGAGTGTGGGGGGGGGTGGGGGTGAGGAGGGGGGGAGGGCAGGAGGGGGTTAAGAGAGAGAGAGGGGAGAAAATGAGAGAGAGAGAGGAGAGAGAGAGAGAGAGAGAGATGAGGAGAGAGAGAGGAGGAAGAGAGAGGAGAGAGAGAAGAAAAGAGGGGAGAGAGAGAGATGAGAGAGAGAGAGAGAGTGAGGGAAAAAAGAGAGAGAAGTACCGAGAGAGAGGAGAGAGAGAGGAGAGGCAGAGAGACGATGTAGAAATTGAATTGTAGACAGAGCCACATATATAAAAGTAGATAGACAGACAGATAAATAAATTTGATGTATAGATGTTATGAATGCAGATTTAGATATAGGAGGGCTTATCTGTGTAAATAATAATATGTACATAAAAAAACAACAGATAAGCAGGTAAATAGACAAAGCGAGAAAAGCAGATAAGAAGAAAGAAAGAAAATGAAAAGAGAGAGAGAAAAAAAAGCAAAAAGAAAGATAAAGACAGCGAAATAGAAGTTTGAGAAAGACAGAAGAAAGGGGGGGGGGGAGGGAAAGGGGCCCAAAAAAGGGGGGGGGGGGGGGGGGGGGGGGGGTCGGGGAAAGCCCAAAAAATGGCCCAGGGTGTTAAGGGAAGCCTAGGCCGGGGGCCCGAAGGGAGGACGGTGGGGAGGAGGGGAGGAGGAGGGGGGTTGGGAGGAAGGGGGGGAGGAAGGGGAAAGATGGGTGATGGCCATGGGAAGATGAGGGAATGGGGGAAGGAAGAGAAAGATGATTGATGGGAGAGAATAAAAAGAGGAGGGTGATGGGGCAGAGAGAGAGTGAGAGAGAGAGAGAGGGAGAGGTGTGAGAGATGAGAGAGAGTGAGAGAGAGAGAGAGAGAGAGAGAGAGAGTAGTGAGAAGAGAGAGAGAGGAGAAAGGAGAGAGAGAGAGACGAGAGTGAGAGAAGAGGTGAGAGAGAGAGAGGAGAGAGGAGAGAGTGAGGTGGAGTGAGAGACGGGAAGGAAGGGAGAAGGAAGAGAGGGAAAGGGGGGGAGGAGGAAGGTGGAAGGGAGGGGGAAGAGGCAGGCGGACGGACAAGGGGGAGGGGAGGAAAGGAGAAGGGAGAGGGAGATGAAGAAATGCATACAAGACACACACACACAACACACACACACACATCACCAACACACACAACACACACAAACAAACACACACACACTCACACACAACACACATCACACACTCACAACACTAACACACTACTCACACACAAACACAAACACACTTTTGATAAAGAGATTCCATACAGACGCCAGTCCGGAATTACGTCAAATGCGAGAGGGAGAGGGAGGGGGGGGGGGAGGAAGAAAGGAGAAGGAGAGGGAGAGGGAGAGGGGGAGGGAGAGAGGGAGGGAGAAATGCATCACACACAGAAACACTTAGAGTGAGAGAGTCTATAGAGACTGGGCTTTACGTCAAATGCGGGGGAGAGTGCCAGGGACTTTTTATTTTTAATTACGTAACTTGAAGAACGTGAATAGATGGATAGGTAGGTAGAGAGAGAGAGAGAGAGAGAGAGATGTGAGAGATGAGAGAGAGAGAGAGAGAGAGAGAGAGAGAGAGAGAGAGAGAGAGAGAGAGAGAGAGAGAGAGAGAGAGAGAGAGATAGAGAGAGAGAGAGAGGGGGGGGGGAGGGAGGAAGACGGAGGGAGATGGAGAGAGATCGAGAGAGAGGGAGATAGTTAGATAGATAGATAGATAGATAGACAGACAGAGAGTGGGATAATGAGCAGAGAAAGATAAACATTTGGACAATGAGCCGATCGCAGTTAAAATGAAAATAAAAACAGATAAATCATCATTAAACCAAAATTTCGAAGAGAATTATTGGCTGAAAAAAAACTCAAGTTACTTTTTGTAAAACGAAGTAAAAGAAAAATAAGAGGAAACCGAAAAGAGAAAATAACGAGATAAAGAGAGAGAAACAAATATCAAGAGAAGAAAGATAGAGAGAGAGAACCACAAAGAATGTCGGAGAGAACGAGAGAGCGTATAAAGAAGGAAAGAAAGAAAAAGAACAAAAGTCAAGAGAAGAGAAAGAAAACGGAACAGACGCGCATGAATAATGCAAGCCAAATTAAAGCAGAATGAATAAAAAGAGGAAAGAAATGTTCCCAGAAAAGCTCCCACGTGTCGGCTGGGAGATATGTCGATAGTCATCAGCCATTGATTAACCTTTCAATTATCATGTTTCAAAGGATTTTGTCGCAAAAGGAACAAGAAATGACACCATCACCCCTCCCCACCCACTACACCCCCTCCCCCTATCCCATCTCCACAGCCTGTCTTTCCTACCCCATCCCCCTCACCACCCCCTGTTCCCTCTCCCCCCCTCTCCCCCTCCCCCCTCCTCGTCCCAATGGCTCGGGCGGAGATGTGTGGTTCATATGCGCGCGGATTCGTTTTGTCTGTGTTTCATTTCTAGGTTCGAATCCCCTTCGTTCTTTGGTTTGGCTTCTCTTTCCCTAATCTGCTTCGTTTTATTCATTTCTCTTATTCTTTTCTTCCTTTTTTTTGTGTGTCTCCTTTTTCGTTTTGTTCTCCATCTTATAAAACAAAATCTGATTCTGTTTTTGAGACTTTTCTTTGAATTATTTTTTTCCCTTCCTTCTCTCTTCTCGTCCCAACTCCTTCTTCCAATTTTCTGAATCGTTCTTTTATATTTCGGTTTTTTACTTCTTTCTGCCTTCTTTTCCTCTCATTCTCCAATTCCCTGATTCGTATTTTGATATTTTCCTCTCCTTTTTTCGTCCATCGATTCCCGCCCCTTTATTCACCTTTAAGTTT
>NC_061836.1:27486914-27491914 GCF_019202785.1 Penaeus chinensis
ATTATTATTATTACTACTACTACTACTACTATTATTATTGTTATTATTGTTATTATCATTGAAATCATTGTCATTATTATTATCATCATTAACGTTATTGATATCATAATCAATATTGTTATTGTTGTTGTTATTATTATTATTATTATTATTATTATTATTATTATTATTATTATTATTATTATTATTATTATTATCATTATTATTATTATTATTATTATTATCATTATTATTAATACTATTATTACCATTAACATTATTATCATTATTATTATCATTGTTATCATTATTATTATTATTTTTAGTTATTACTTTATTATTATTGTTATTATTATGATGACGATGATGATGACGATGATGTTGATTATTATTAGTAGTAGTATCACTGTTATAATGATGATGATGATAGTAATAATGATGATAATGACTATAACAATAATAATAATAACAACAACAACAACAACAAAAACAACAATAATAATAATAATAATAATAATAATGATGATGATGATGATGATGATGATGATGATGATGATGATCATCATCATCATCATCATCATCATCATTATTATCATTATCATCATTAGTGTTATCATTATTGTTTAGTTATTGTTATTATTATTATCGTTCTTGTTATCATTATCATTGTTATTATTAGTTATCATGATTATCACTTTAATCATTATTATCATTATTATCATTATTATTATTATTATTAATGCTATCATTATGATTATTATTAATGAATATTACCTCCATTATGAATCTACAAAATCATATCAATGTTGGTGATCCAATCTATTCATATTTCTTGGCAGATTATTGACGTCATTACTGAGTCGAAGAACTTTTAATTGCAATATTATTCAGCGCTGTTACTAATTACGTTAACTGTTGGTGCGCTTGGTGACGTCACAGATATCTAGCGGTGTCTGATAATAACAGATTGTGTCCACCAATGGCGTTTTCCGTGCGCGCTACCGATTTCCAGTGACGTCACTGATGACGTCAGATAGTGACAGCCCCCTGATGACGTCACGTTTTTATACCTTCTCTGACGCTTGACATTTACGAAAGGAAAATGATGCTTTTTTCGTGCAGGAAGTCTTTCTTGAGGCCGCTTGAGGCCGCTTGAGAAAATGAGAAAAGAGGGGAGATGAGAGAGATGGAACCGAGAGAGAAGAAGGAGATGAAGAGTTTTTGGGACGAGAGAGAGAGAGAGAGAAGAGGAAAGGGGAAGAGAGAGGGCAGGGTAAATGAAGAAAAAGAGATGAGAAAGATAATGAAAAAGTGAGGAAGGGAAAGGGTAAAGAAAAGTGAAGATAAGTTTAAGAAAAAGGAAAGAGAGGAAGATAAGAGCGAGAGAGATAAGAGAGAGAGAGATAAAGAGAGAGAGGAAAGAGAGAGCGAGAGAGTGGAGACGGAGGAGAGAGAGCGGAGAGAGAGAGAGGAGGACTAGGTGGGAGAGAGAGGGAGGGAGAGAGGAAGAGAGAGAGAGAGAAAGAGGGGCGAGAGGGGAGGGGAGAGAGAGAGAGGAGGAGAAACAAGTCAAGATAAAGGGCGAAAGGAAAAAAGGGGAAAGGGTTAAATAGTCAAAGGGAAAAAATCGGCAAAAGAGAAAAAAATCAAATTTTAAAAAAGAAAAAAGGGAAACCCCCTTTTTCACCTTTTCCCTTCCTTTTCCCCCTCCCTCGCCTTTTCTTTTTCCTTTTTTATTTTTTCTCTCTTTTTTTTTCCCTCTTTTAAAACTTTTTTTCTTTTTTTATTTCTCTCTCTACTTCCTATGATCCTTTTTGGGGAAGTAGTGAGGGGAGCCACGGGGGAATCCCACATTTTGCTGTTCCACGCGGGGTTTAGGGAGAAGGGAGAGATGGAGAGAGAGAGAGAGAGCGAAGAGAGAAAGGGAGAGAGAATGAACTGAGAGGGAGATGGGGGGGGGTAAGGGGGGGGAGGGGGGGGGAGAGAGAGAGGAGAGAGAGAGAGAGGAGAGAAAAAGAGGGAGAGAGAGGGGGAGAGAGAGAGAGAGATGAGGGGAGGAGAGGGAGAGAGAGGGCGAGAGAAGATGATGGAGAGGAGAGAGAAGGGAGACAGAGTGAGAGAGATGAGAGGGGAGAGAGAGGGAGGGAGAGAGAAAAGAGTGGGATAGTTTGGATAGAGAGATAGAGCGAGAGAAGAAGAGAAAGAGGGGGGAGGGAGGAAAAGGAGAAAAGAGATGAGAAAAGAGAGGGAAAGGAGGGAGAGAGAGAGAAAAGGAGAGGGCGAGAGAGGAGGAGAGAGAGGAGAGAGAGGAGAGAGAGAGAGAGGAGGAGAGGAGGGGAGACGGAGAGAGAAGAGAAAAGGAGAGAGGAGCGAGGGGGAGGGAGAGGAGAGAGAGATAGATAGAGAGGAGAGAAAAGAGAGAGAGGAAAGAGGACGAGAGAGATGAGAGAGAGGGAAAGAGAGAGAGATGAGAGAGAGAGAGAGAGAGGAGAGAGAGAGAGAGAGGGAGAGAGGAGAGAGAGAGAGAGAGAGAGAGAAAGAGGAGATGAGAGAGAGAGAAAAGGAGAGAGAGAGAGAGAGAGAGGAGAGAGGAATGGAGAGGAGAGAGAGAAGATTAGAGAGAGAGGAGAGAGAGAGAGAGAGAGAGAGGAAGGAGGGAGAGAAAGACGAGAGAGAGAGAGGAGGGGAGAGAAGAGAGAGAGAAGCGAATGAGAGGAGCGAAAGAGAGAGAGAGAGAGAGAGGAGAGAGAGAGAGAGAGAGGAGAGACGAGAGAGAGGGGGATAGAGAGAGAGAGAGAGAGAGACAGATAGATAGATAGACAGAAAGACAGACAGATAGATAGATAGATAGATAGATAGATAGATAGATAGAGAGAGAATAATGACAAAGAATGGAATGTTTGCAAAGAGGGAAGATGAAACTCCGAAGGAAGTAAGAAAGCAACAATATAAGGAATAAGAAAGAAGGAAAAAGAACGAAAATCACAATAACAACAATAAACAATAAAATAAATAGATAAATAAATAAATTAATAGATAAATAAATGAATAAAAAAACAAGAAAGATTAAAAACAGATTAAAAATCAAGCAGAAATTTAAAAAATGGGGGGGGGGGGGTAATGATATGGTAATGAATCAGAAAGATAAAAGAATGAGAGAAAAATCAGAAGAAAAAGAATAAATGAAAGTGGATCATGGAAAGAGAACAAAGGAAAGAAAATAAAGGTTATGAAGGATAAGATAATGAAGGAAAGAGAATGGAGAAAAGAGAATAAAGGAAAGAAAATAAAGGAAAGATAATGAAGAATATAATGAAGGAGAAGAAAGAGAAGAGAATAAATGAAGGAGAAGAAAGGGAAGATAATAAAGGAAAGATAATAAAGGAAAGATAATAAGGGAAAGATAATAATAAAACGAAAGAAAGGACAGAAAAAAAGAAAAGATAATAGATGAAGGAGAATAAAGGAGAGAGAATAAATGAAAGACCATAAATAAAGAAGGATAAATGAAAGAGAATTTAGAAGGCGGAGGAAGGAGGAAGGAGGAAGGAGGAAGGAGGAAGGAAACATCCACTGCGTGTGGTGGTTAATGGAGGGACGGGGCCGGGGGGGGGAGGGATAGGGTGCCGAAGGAAGAAAGAGGGGAATAGGGAGAGAGGGGAAGGAAGGAAGGGAAGGGGAGGATTGAAGAAGAAAGAGGGAGAAGAGAGAGGAAGAAGAAAGAGGGAGGAGGGAGGGGAGGAAGGAAGAGAAAGGATGGAGAGAAGGAAGGAAGAGGGAAGATGGAAGGCAGGAAGAAACGAGCGAAATAGGGAGGGAGGGAAAGGAAAAAAGGGGAAGGATGGAAGGGACGAAGAAAGGGGAAGGATGGCAGGATGGAAGAAAGAGGGAAGGAAGGTGGGCGAGGAGAAAAGGAAGGAGGGGGGGGGGGGAGGAAAAGGAGGGAGGGAAGGAGAGAGGAAAGGGAAATTTATAGAGGAGGAGGAGGGAGGGGAGGGAGAACGAGAAAGAGAGGGGTAAGGGGAGATTGAAGGTACTCGTCGGCCTGAGGGGAGGGGGGGGTTAGAGGGTAGGGGGGGGGGTTATAAGACCCTCTCGGGCTTTCACTAAATTGCAGCGGGAATTTCGATCTTATGCCACAAGTTTTTTTCTCTTCTTCTCTCTTTTTCCCTTTTCCTTTTTCTTTCTCTTTTCTTTTTCTCTCTCATTTTTTTCATTCACTCTTTTCTCTTCATTTCTCCTCTCTCTTTCTGTCCTTTCTCTTCTACTTTTCTCTCTATTTCCTTCTCCTCTCTCTCTCACTTTTTCTCTCTTCTTCTCATTCTTTTTTTCTTTCCCCTCCTCTCTCTCTCTCTCTCTCTCTCTCTTTTTTCTTTTTCTCTTTTTTTCCTCTTTTTTCTTTCTCTTTTCCTTTCTCTTTTTTCCCTTCCTTTCACTCCTTTTCACATCTCTTAAATTTCTCCTTTACTTTCTTTAAATTCCTTTTAAAATTTTTTTTTCACTTTCCCATTCATTCTCTTTACATTCTTTCTTTTATACACTTTCTCTCTCTTCTCTCTTCTCTCTCTTCTCTTTCTTTCTTCTCTCTCTTTCTCTCTTCTTCTCTCTCTCTCTTCTCTTTCTCTCTCTTTTCTTCTTTTTTCTTCTCTTTTTTCTCTCTCTTTCTCTTTCCATCATCTCTCTTTCTCTCTTCTTCCCCTCCCCCCCTCTCTCTCTCTCTCTCTCTCTCCTCTCTCTTTCTCTCTCTCTCTCTTCTCTCTTTTCTCTCTCTCTCTCTCCCTCCTTTTTCATTCATGTATACATAAAAGTTTTTATATATATATATATATATAAAAATATATATTTTATATATATGTGTATATTTTTACATACATTTCACACAACATATTATATATATATATGTTTATATATTATTATATATATATATGTGTGTGTGTGTGTGTGTGTGTGTGTGTGTGTGTGATGTGTTTGTGTGTGTGTCGTGTGTTGTGTGGTGTGTGTGTGTGTGTTAGTTAGATTAC
>NC_061836.1:27499414-27504414 GCF_019202785.1 Penaeus chinensis
CCCTCCCCATCTATCTCCCCGCCTCCCTTTGTCCCCTCTCTCGGCTCTCCCACTCCCCTCCCCCTCCTCCCCTCGTCTCCCTCCTCCCTCCCCATCTATCTCCCCGCCTCCCTTTGTCTCCCTTCTCTGCTCTCCCACTCCCCTCCCCCTCCCCCCCCTCGTCTCCCTTCTCTGTCTCCCGCTCCCCCCCCCCCCCCCCCAGACGCCGCCGGGCCTATAAACATGGGAATTTGCGGAAGGCCAGGTCCATCAGGCCTTCTTTTTATTTTTTCATATATTCTTTGTGTGGTCTCTCTCTCTCTTTTTCTCTATCTTTATCTCTCTCTTACTCTCTCTTTCTCTGTCTGTCTGTCTGTCTCGGTCTCGGTTTCTGTCTCTCTCTCGCTTTATCTATCTTGCTTCACATCCTCATCTTTCTCTCTTTTTGTCTGTCATTCTCTTTCTCTCCTTGTCTGTCTGTCTGTCTGTCTGTCTGTCTCTCTCTCTCTCCCTCTCCCTCTCTCTCTCTCTCTCTCTCTCTCTCTCTCTCTCTCTCTCTCTCTCTCTCTCTCTCTCTCTCTCTCTCTCTCTCTCTCTCTCTCTCTCACACTTTCTTTCTCTCTCTATCTTTCCCTCTCTCTCACTCTCCTTGTTTTTACCAATCTCTCTCCCTCATCCTGCCCTGCTTTCTCTCTTCCTATCCCCCTTAACCTCATCCTCCCTCTTTCCCTCGTCTCCCACGAAAGATAATATTATGGCGAGGCACTCAGCATGAGCGCGAAATTAAGAGTCCACGAAGATTTTTTTTGGCGCCAACGAGGAAGGGCTCATGACGTCATCACTTGGGCGGCCGCGTTTGTATGTATCTGTTGTTATTGACTTTTAAGGGTCGCTCGGTATATTTTCACCGACAACGTGGATGAAATAATCTAATATTTATTTTACATATCGGTTTACTTAAGGCTATGGTAGATCTGGAGCCTTGTTTTTAAGGAGAAGAAAAAGAAGTTGAAGATAAAAGAACATTCACAGTTGTTATGATATAATTTAGATATCATTATCATTCTCTCTCTCTGTGTCTGTCTCTCTCTGTCTCTCTCTCTCTCTCTCTCTCTCTCTCTCTCTCTCTCTCTCTCTCTCTCTCTCTCTCTCTCTCTCTCTCTCTCTCTCTCTCTCTCTCTCTCTCTCTCTCTCTCTCTCTCTCTCTCTCTCTCTCTCCTCCCCCCCCCCCTCTCTCTCTCTCTCTCTCTCTCTCTCTCTCTCTCTCTCTCTCCCTCCCCCCCCCCTCTCTCTCTCTCTCTCCTCCCCCCCCCTCTCTCTCTCTCCCTCTCTCTCTCTCTCTCTCTCTCTCTCTCTCTCTCTCTCTCTCTCTCTCTCTCTCTCTCTCTCTCTCTCTCTCTCTCTCTCTCTCTCTCTATCTCTCTCTCTCTCTCTCTCTCTGATGGTGATGATACCATACTCATAAATGTGACTCTGATAATTATGAAAATAATAAGAATAATTGCTCTAATGGTAATACTAATCATAATGAGATTGATAATAATAAAAATAGTGATAATCATAATAATGGTGTTAAGAATAATAATGGAGATAATAAAAGCAATGATAATGATAATGCCAATAATAAATATAATGATAATAACAATACTGATAATAATAGAATATAATAACAATGATGCCAATGATAATAACGAAATGATTATGATAATGAAATATGCAAATATTAATAATGATGGTAATAATGGTAATAATAATATGATAATGATAACATTGATATTACTAATGATATTAATATTAATGATTATAGTGTTAACATTGATGATTATAATGTTAGTAATGATAACAGTAATGATAATGATGATTATGATAAAGAATAATAGCTATGATGATGATGAAGAATATAATAGTAATAATGATAATAATAATAACAATGATAATTATAATAATGATAGTAATAATAACAATATTTATAATAATGATAATGATAATAATAATGATAATAAAAATAATAACAACAATAATGATATTAATGATAATAATGATAATCATAATAATAATAATGATAATAATAATCATAATAATAATAACAATAATTGTAATAATAACAATAATTACATAATAATAGTAATTATAGCAATAATAATATGATAATGATATATGATAATTATAATGATAACAACAATAATAATAATGATAGTAATAATAATAATCATAACAGCAATAATAATAATGATTGTAATATTAATAATAGGTATAATAATAATAATGATAATAATAATAATAAAAATGATAACAATACTATTACTAATAATGATACTAATACTATTACTACTAATAATAACTATAGCAACAATAATAGTAATAATAATAGTAAATATGATAATAATAATAGTAGTAATTAAAGCAATAGTAATAATAACAATGTGAGAGAGAGAGAGAGAGAGAGAGAGAGAGAGAGAGAGAGAGAGAGAGAGAGAGAGAGAGAGAGAGAGAGAGAGAGAGAGAGAGAGAGAGAGAGAGAGAGAGCGGGAGAGAGAGAGAGAGAGAGAAGAGAGAGAGAGAGAGAGAGAGAGGGGGGGAGAGAGAGAGAGAGAGAGAGAGAGAGAGAGAGAGAGAGAGAGAGAGAGAGAGAGAGAGAGAGAGAGAGAGAGAGAGAGAGAGAGAGAGCGTGTGTGTAAGTATGTGTGAAAGGGGGGAGGGGAGAGAAATGAATGATATATTAAAATCAAATACCGAATAGAAAAAGCCTAAAAATCTAAATGCTTTTGGAAAAATATCACTGTAATACTTTTATATATATATGTGAAATATGTAATAAAAACATTCTTATTCTACTGTTACTATAACCATTTAATAGTATTCAAGAGGTCCGGTATCTTCCAATACAATAGTTTGCATGATAGTGAAACAATGATAAAATTAGAAATAAAATCATGTACTTCATATACGAATCCATTATCTTCTCGATAAAAGTCAATGAGGAAAAAAATTCTCCCTTTGGCACAGAATATCAGTAAAGTCAGCTGATAAATAACGCCTAACTCTTCAGACTTTGCTTACTGAGGGGTCTCGTCCTCCTTATACTGATGAAAATTGCAGAGTTTAGGATAGTAAGTGTGAGGTTGGGGCTGCTGGTAGTTGAATGAAATATGGTGTGGTTGGGAAATTGGTTGGGAATGGTTAAGGATTACCTTAAGAATTTGGTTATGTCGTTCAGGTTTCACTGTTTGAAACGTTTTTACTGCTCAGGATAACTTCATTGTTGGGTATCTAAAAAACAACAACAACAGTATCTTTTCTGTAAGATAATCCATGTAATCCTTCATTAATAGGAGAAGACATTGCAATCTGGACTAAGCTCTGTAAATCACTACATATTATAGAATGTGAAAACGAAAACTGTTTGTAAGTTCACGTGTCAAACAAAGCATGGCAAAATGAAACGCTAAAGCTGGAATAGATATCCGGAAAGTAGACGCTAAAAGATCAGATTGATGGAAAATATTCACATATTTCCTCTCAGGTTCATACTATGCGTGGAATAGGAGGCTGTGAGGCTGTAAATGGAGGGACGTGTATTAATAATTCTTTTCAGAACTGCAAAGGCAGCTGAATGAAGTTATTGGTCGATAATTCTGTGACAAAAGGTCTGTGTACTTTATCATCTGAAAGGGACTGAATTGTACTTTTCTCCAGCTCTAAGAAGGAAGATAGAAGCTTCATCATCTTGAACATTCTATCTTGGTCTCCGTAGACAGACTTTCGAGATAGTTCTTTGCAGATGGTAATACATGGAGACTAAAACGGTTGCCATTGAAAATACAAAAAAAGGAAACATTTCTGGGATTATTCTACAGTCCTTTTGTGTGGTAGACATTCTTGTGCCAGGTGAGAACCATTGGTAACAATAGAGAAGTAGCCCTCAATCGCGTGTACAGAAAGAAAGTGTGGGTGACAACAATATTATTTATGTGATGGAATCAGGTAAAAACAGGTTGGAGTTAGGTTTAAATTTTACAGATATTTTCGACAGTATGAGGGTTATGGGCACATAGGTATTCCAGCTTTCTCTCATAGACTTGTGCATTGTGATGACTGAACCTATTTCATACGTACCCCATATTGAAATCGACACAATATGTCTCTTTATTTCATCGTACGGGGCATACTTAATACTAACATTATGACGGAACTCTTGTTTTGCTTTTGTTAATGAATAATCTTCCGTTAACGCAGCTCTATTATTGCTGTTTGGAAATGTTAAACTACTCACATTTCTTTGACTAAATCGGAAAGTTCAGATTGCTTTCATCAAATCTCTTCTGATTTTGTTTACGGTCCTCCTTTTTTTATGTTCTTCGTGACTTCAATGTCTGCGTATTGGGTATATGAAATAATGAGAAAAAATAGTCGTCGGTAAGTGAAATTCTCGACATTACCCGTAGATTTTCTCAGGAAATATATCTTGTCATTACATAGCGTTTAGAAAACATATATCTGAAAATGAAATTGGTGACGTTTCGGTGTTTATCCCTTGTGTATGAAGTGTGAACCATTTTTGTGAATTGTTTTTTTTTCATATCATAATGTCTTGCTCCGAACGTGTAAGCAAAGGTACATTCACCATTACTATTCCTGATCCTATTTGTGTATATTTGGATGAGTTAAGTGTATTTTTTTAGAAATGCGTATTTAAAAATCTCTGTTCATAACTATTTATTTAATTTCTCATCTCCTTCCCATCATCTATATCTCGCTCTGTATGTTTTAGTAATGTCATTCCGTAGTATTTTTAAAATTCTATGTATAAATGTAAGTTGTGTATGCCATAAGTTGCCAATTTTGCTGCATTTGGCTCTTTATACAGTGGTATATCCTATATGAAGTATTTAAAGAGGGTTGAGTCCTTTGAAGAGTGTGAGAGCCCTTATTAAGTGCTAAAGATAATCTAAAAAGTTCTAAAAGTTTAACTTGGTGTTTGTTATTGTGCCATCTCTTTTTATACTAATTCCGTATTCCTG
>NC_061836.1:27509414-27516914 GCF_019202785.1 Penaeus chinensis
CGTAACCATGTTAACATCACTTCTTGCATACATACACGTAGAGGCTGGCATAAACACATACACACAGAAACACATACAGAAACGTGCGCACATACAGACACACAAATAAAAGGTGAAAGCAGGTACACACAAATTAACAAACACACAAATAAACAAATACAAATGAACACGTATATAAAACAAGCACACATACACACGCAAACACACACACAAACTCATACAAACACACACACAGACAAACACATACATAAAAACAAACACGCATACATACACTTACAAACACACACGCACACGCAAACGAACACACAAACAAACACAAACAGTGCTGTAGTCATCGCCTCCACCGCAAAGGGTAAAGACATTTCATTCGTACAAAAAGACTCTCAGTAATCAATGATCTGAAACATCACAACAGCACACTCCACCTGGCACGCTGATAACGCCGCCCTTCACATCCAGTCGAGTTGTAGCTGGTGCTCGAACTCGGCAAAGGTTTGAGGAGGACCTTGAGTTGGTAATCTTTGAAGGGTGAACTCTTGGATGGTGGTCGCTTATTATTATTATTATTTTTATTATTATTATTATTTATTTTTTTGCCGTCTGGTTTGTTGCGCTTCCCTCTGCGCTGCTGTTTGCTGTTTCTGTTTCTTCCTTAGCTTTTATTTCTCGCTTTTGTAATTCTTTCTTTTATTATTCATCCCTAGTTATTATCAAGGTTATGTTGCTTTTTCTTTTCTTAGCGACCTGCCACCAACACTGACACCAACACGAGATACATCCCGCGTTCCCACCACTATTCTCCTGCCACCAATCTCTTGCCACCATCCTCCTGACATCAGTCTATTGCCACCGTTCTCCTGCCACCAGCCCCATGCCATCATTAAGCCATTATCTTGCCACCAACTAACATCCTCCTGCCACCACATGCACTCGACACCCCCTCCTGCCACCACCTCCACTCGACACCCCCTCCTGCCACCACCTCCACTCGACACCCCCTCCTGCCACCCCCTCCACTCGACACCCCCTCCTGCCACCCCCTCCACTCGACACCCCCTCCTGCCACCACCTCTACTCGACACCCCTCCTGCCACCACCCCCATTCGACACCCCTCCTGCCACCACCCCCTCCTGCCACCACCTCCACTCGACACCCCCTCCTGCCACCACCTCTACTCGACACCCCTTCTGCCACCACCCCCATTCGACACCCCCTCCTGCCACCACCCCCTCCTGCCACCACCTCCACTCGACACCCCCTCCTGCCACCACCTCCACTCGACACCCCCTCCTGCCACCACCTCCACTCGACACCCCCTCCTGCCTCCACCTCCACTCGACACCCCCTCCTGCCACCACCTCACGCGACACCACCTCCACTCGACACCCCTCCTGCCACCACCTCCACTCGACACCCCTCCTGCCACCACCTCCACTCGACACCCCTCCTGCCACCACCTCCACTCGACACCCCTCCTGCCACCACCTCCACTCGACACCCCTCCTGCCTCCACCTCCACTCGACACCCCCTCCTGCCACCACCTCCACTCGACACCCCCTCCTGCCACCACCTCCACTCGACACCCCTCCTGCCACCACCTCCACTCGACACCCCTCCTGCCACCCCCTCCACTCGACACCCCCTCCTGCCACCACCTCTACTCGACACCCCCTCCTGCCACCACTTACACTCGACACCCCTCCTGCCACCACCTCCACTCGACACCCCTCCTGCCACCACCTCCACTCGACACCCCTCCTGCCACCCCCTCCACTCGACACCCCTCCTGCCACCACCTCCACTCGAAACCCCCATTCTGCCACCACCCCCTCCTGCCACCCCCTCCACTCGACACCCCCTCCTGCCACCACCTCTACTTGACACCCCTCCTGCCACCACCCCCATTCGACACCCCTCCTGCCACCACCCCCTCCTGCCACCACCTCCACTCGACACCCCTCCTGCCACCACCTCCACTTGACACTCCTCCTGCCACCACCTCCACTCGACACCCCCTCCTGCCACCACCTCACCCGACACCACCTCCCCTCGACACCCCTCCTGCCACCACCTCTACTCGACACCCCTCCTGCCACCACCTCCACTCGACACCCCTCCTGCCTCCACCTCCACTCGACACTCTCTCCTGCCTCCACCTCCACTCCCTCCTGCCACCACCTCCACTCGACACCCCTCCTGCCACCACCTCCACTTGACACTCCTCCTGCCACCACCTCCACTTGACACTCCTCCTGCCTCCACCTCCACTCGACACTCCCTCCTGCCTCCACCTCCACTCGACACTCCCTCCTGCCTCCACCTCTACTCGACACTCCCTCCTGCTTCCACCTCCACTCGACACCCCTCTTGCCACCACCTCCACTCGACACCCCTCCTGCCACCACCTCACTCGACACCACCTCCACTAGACACTCCTCCTGCCACCACCTCCACTCGACACCCCCTCCTGCCTCCACCTCCACTCGACACCCCCTCCTGCCACCATCTCACTCGACACCACCTCCACTCGACACTCCTCTGCCCCACCTCTACTCGACATAACCCCTCCTGCCACCCCTCCACTCGACACCACCTCCTGCCACCATCTCCACTCGACACCACCTCCTGCCACCACCCCTCCTGCCCCCTCCACTCGACACCCCCTTGCCACCACCTCCACTTGACACTCCTCCTGCCACCACCTCCACTCGACACCCCTCCCGCCACACCTCTACTCGACACCCCCTCCTGCCACCACCTCCACTCGACACCCCCTCCTGCCACCACCTCTACTCGACACCCCCTCCGGCCACCACCTCCACTCGACACCCCTCCTGCCACCATCTCCACTCGACACCCCTCCTGCCACCACCTCCACTCGACACCCCTCCTGCCACCATCTCCACTCGACACCACCTCCTGCCACCACCCCCTCCTGCCACCACCTCCACTCGACACTCCTCCTGCCACCACCTCCACTTGACACTCTTCCTGCCACCACCTCCACTCGACACCCCTCCTGCACCACCTCACTCGACACCACCTCCACTCGACACTCCTCCTGCCACCACCTCCACTCGACACTCCCTCCTGCCACCACCTCCACTCGACACCCCTCCTGCCACCACCTCACGCGACACCACGTCCACTCGACACTCTCTCCTGCCTCCACCTCCACTCGACACTCCCTCCTGCCTCCACCTCCACTCGACACCCCTCCTGCCTCCACCTCTACTCGACACTCCCTCCTGCTTCCACCTCCACTCGACACCCCTCCTGCCACCACCTCACGCGACACCACCTCCACTCGACACTCTCTCCTGCCTCCACCTCCACTCGACACCCCTCCTGCCACCACCTCACGCGACACCACCTCCACTCGACACTCCTTCCTGCCTCCACCTCCACTCGACACCACCTCCTTGCTCCACCTCCACTCGACACCACTTCCACTCGACACCCCTCCTGCCTCCACGTCCACTCGACACTCCCTCCTGCCTCCACCTCCACTCGACACTCCCTCCTGCCTCCACCTCCACTCGACACCACCTCCTTCCTCCACCTCCACTCGACACCACCTCCACTCGACACCCCTCCTGCCTCCACCTCCACTCGACACTCCCTTCTGCCTCCACCTCCACTCGACACTCCCTCCTGCCACCACCTCCACTCGACACCACCTCCACTCAACACCCCTCCTGCCTCCACCTCCACTCGACACTCCCTCCTGCCTCCACCTCCACTCGACACTCCCTCCTGCCTCCACCTCCACTCGACACCCCTCTCGCCTCCACCTCCACTCGACACTCCCTCCTGCCACCACCTCCACTCGACACCACCTCCTTCCTCCACCTCCACTCGACACCACCTCCACTCGACACCCCTCCTGCCACCACCTCCACTCGACACCACCTCCTGCCTCCACCTCCACTCGACACTCCCTCCTGCCTCCACCTCCACTCGACACTCCCTCCTGCCACCACCTCCACTCGACACCCCTCTCGCCTCCACCTCCACTCGACACTCCCTCCTGCCACCACCTCCACTCGACACCACCTCCTTCCTCCACCTCCACTCGACACCTCCTCCACTCGACACCACCTCCTGCCTCCACCTCCACTCGACACCTCCTCCACTCGACACCACCTCCACTCGACACCCCTCCTGCCTCCACCTCCACTCGACACCTCCTCCACTCGACACCACCTCCACTCGACACCCCCTCCTGCCACCACCTCCACTTGACACCCCCTCTTGCCTCCACCTCCACTCGACACCCCCTCCTGCCTCCACCTCCACTCGACACCCCTCCTGCCACCACCTCGCCTCGACACCCCCTCCTGCTACCACCTCCACTCGACACCCCCTCCTGCCACCACCTCCACTCGACACCACCTCCTTCCTCCACCTCCACTCGACACCTCCTCCACTCGACACCTCCTCCACTCGACACCACCTCCTGCCACCACCTCCACTCGACACCACCTCCTTCCTCCACCTCCACTCGACACCTCCTCCACTCGACACCACCTCCTGCCTCCACCTCCACTCGACACCTCCTCCACTCGACACCACCTCCACTCGACACCCCTCCTGCCTCCACCTCCACTCGACACCTCCTCCACTCGACACCACCTCCACTCGACACCCCTCCTGCCACCACCTCCACCTGACACCCCCTCTTGCCTCCACCTCCACTCGACACCCCCTCCTGCCTCCACCTCCACACGACACCCCTCCTGCCACCACCTCGCTCGACACCCCCTCCTGCTACCACCTCCACTCGACACCCCCTCCTGCCACCACCTCCACTCGACACCACCTCCTTCCTCCACCTCCACTCGACACCTCCTCCACTCGACACCACCTCCGCCTCGAGAGGAGAGAGTCTTCCAGTACGATTCCAGACAGACGCTGGCGGTGGCGTTCTCTTTGTTCTCAATGGCGGGAAAAGTGCTGCTGATGTGGTTTTGATAATCGATTATCGATTATCTTTCATATATATATATTTTTTTCCTTTTTTTTTTCTCTCTCTCTCTCTCTCTTGGATGTGATTAAAGAGCGGAAGCTCCGAATGGACCGCAAAGTTTTTTTTTTCTTTTCTTTTCTTTTCTTTTCTTTTTTAAAAACTTTTTTTTTTTTTTTTTTCTCTCTCTCTCAAGTGAAGCGAAGAGCATCATCGAGAGAGGCTAATGCACCTAGCGTGAGAGAGTGCGAGGAATATTCAGACATTTTTTGGCTTGCGAAAACAGCCATCTTTTTTTTTGTTTCCTTTTTTTACTTTTTTTTTTTTTTATATCTTTCCAGGTTGTTTTGCAGTGGTTGGGTTTATTTTTTCTATTCTTTTTTTTTTATCGAGGTTTAATGCTAGATAGTTATTAAAATTTCTTTATTATTTCATTTTATATTGATTCTTATTCGGTGTAACAATACTTTGAAAACGTTATCCACATTAAGTATTGTTGTTGTTGTTTTTTTTTGTCAATCTCTCTGATTAAATGCTAAAACAGAGAGAGAGAGAGAGAGAGAGAGAGAGAGAGAGAGAGAGAGAGAGAGAGAGAGAGAGAGAGAGCGAGAGCGAGAGCGAGAGAGAGAGAGAGAGAGAGAGAGAGAGAGAGAGAGAGAGAGAGAGCGAGAGCGAGAGCGAGAGACAGACAAGAGAGAGAGAGAGAGAGAGAGAGAGAGACAGAGTGAGAGAGAGAGAGAGAGAGAGAAAGAGACAAAGAACAAACAGAAAAAAACGATATTTTCCCATTTACGATTTTCCTTTTCGTCTTCTTTCGCACTTTCTAACCCTAAACGTGATGAATTGAAAACGGATTTCAAGATGGCGGGAAAGCGAGGTGAAAGTCACTCCTTCTTCCTCTCTCTGCCTTCCCTCTCCTCCTCGTTTATCGCCATCTTTCCCTCCTTTCACCTCTTTTCCTCGTCATTTCTCTTTCTCTTTCTTTCACCTCTTCTCCTAGCATCTCCTCTTTCTCCCCTTTCTCTGTTTTCCTCTTTCCCTCCTCCTCCTTATCATCATCAACATCACCATCATCATCATCATCACTCTCTTCCTCTATCCCCCCCTCTCATCTTCCCTCTTCTTATTCGCACTCTCCTCCTCTTCCCTCTTCTTATTCTCACTCTCCTCTTCCCTCTTCCTATTCTCACTCTCTTCCTTTCCCCCTCACCCTCCTTCTTCTTATTCGCACTCTTATCATCTTCCCTCTTCTTATTCGCACTCTCTTCCTCTTCCCCCTCACCCTCCTTCTTCTTATTCTCACTCTCCTCCTCTTCCCTCTTCTTATTCTCACTCTCCTCTTCCCTCTTCCTATTCTCACTCTCTTCCTCTTCCCCCTCACCCTCCTTCTTCTTATTCGCACTCTTATCATCTTCCCTCTTCTTATTCGCACTCTCTTCCTCTTCCCCCTCACCCTCCTTCTTCTTATTCGCACTCTCCTCCTCTTCCCTCTTCTTATTCTCACTCTCTTCCTTTCCCCCTCACCCTCCTTCTTCTTATTCGCACTCTCCTCCTCTTCCCTCTTCTTATTCTCACTCTCTTCCTTTCCCCCTCACCCTCCTTCTTCTTATTCGCACTCTCCTCCTCTTCCCTCTTCTTATTCGCACTCTCTTCTTCTTCCCTCTTCTTATTCTCACTCTCTTCCTCTTCCCCCCCTTCCCGCACTCTCTTCATTTTCCCTCTTTTTATTCTCACTCTCCTCCTCTTCCCTCTTCTCATTCTCACTCTCCTCCTCTTCCCCCTCACCCTCCTTCTTCTTATTCTCACTCTCCTCCTCTTCCCTCTTCTCAATCTCACTCTCCTCCTCTTCCCCCTCACCCTCCTTCTTCTTATTCTCACTCTCCTCCTCTTCCCTCTTCTCAATCTCACTCTCCTCCTCTTCCCCCTCATCCTCCTTCTTCTTATTCGCACTCTCCTCCTCTTCCCTCTTCTTTATCTCACTCTCTTCTTATTCTCACTTTCTTCCTCCCCCCCACTCTCATCCTCCCTCTTCTTATTCGCACTCTCCTCCTCTTCCCTCTTCTTATTCGCACCTCACACCGGACCGCGAGCTATCTACATCGCGCGACCTGGTCACGTCTACCGCTCACAAGTCAATTACAAAACCCCCAAGTTCCAACACTAGGGGGAGAGGGTGTGTGTAGGGGGGGGGGGGGCAGGGTAGGGGCGAGGAGAGGGGAGGATAGATCGGGTTTTGGGAGGTAAGGGGGTGGAGGGTAGGAGGATGAGAGGAAGGGGGTGGAGGGTAGGGGGTAGAGGGTACGGGGGTGGAGGGTAGGGGGTGAAGGGTACGGGGGTGGAGGGTAGGAAGATGAGAGGAGGTAGAGGGTAGGGGGTGGAGAGTACGGGGGTGGAGGGTAGGGGGTATTAGATAGAGGCGGGGGGGAGCGCGTGGTGGATATTGGGGATAGGATGGACGGGCGGGGGGTCGGAGGATAGGAGAATAAAGATGGATAGGAAGACCGAGAAGGTTACGATGGGTTAGGGGAAAAG
>NC_061836.1:27529414-27541914 GCF_019202785.1 Penaeus chinensis
ATTATCATCATTATTATTATTATCATGTTATTACTGCTGTTGTTGTTATTATCATTGTCATTATCATTTTTATTTTTTAATCATTATTATTATTAATATTATTATTGTTATTATAATTATCATTATTTCTATCATTATCATTATTATTATAATAATTATTATTATCGTTATTATTTTCATTATCATTATCATTATTATCATTATTATTATATAAATTATCATTATTATTGATATCATTTGTATTATTATCATTTCATCTCCATCATCCTAATAATTACGTTCATGATAATACTATCCATAACAATATCTATTATTATCACAACCCTAATCCTCATCAATAATTACAATAACAAACACACCTTAAACAACGCAAAACTAAGAGTGATTTTAATGATAAGAAAGTATATTGTGGAGAAAAAAAAAAAAAAAAAAATCCTGACCTTTGCGAAGTTCAGCAGATAGCGATATCTGGAAACCCCTACGACCTGTGACGTCACAGCGACATCACGCTCAGGTAACGTGATTTTGGTGATGGTGGCAGGGTGGTGATGGTGGCAGGGTGGGATGGTGGCAGGGTGGTGATGGTGGCAGGGTGGTGATAGTGGCAGGGTGGTGACGGTGGCAGGGTGGTGATGGTAGAGGGAAGGTAATAGTGGCAGGGTGGTGATGGTGGCAGGGTGATGATGGTGGCAGGGTGGTGATGGTAGAAAGAGGGTGATGATAGAAGGAAGGTGATGGTGGCAGGGTGTTGATGGTAGAGGGAAGGTGATGGTGGCAGGGTGGTGATGGTAGAAGGAGGGTGATGGTGGCAGGGTGGTGATGGTGGCAGGGTGGTGATAGTGGCAGGGTGGTGATAGTGGCAGGGTGGTGATGGTGGCAGGGTGGTGATAGTGGCAGGGTGGTGATGGTGGCAGGGTGGTGATGGTGGCAGGGTTGTGATGGAAGAAGGAGGGTGATAGTGGCAGGGTGGTGATAGTGGCAGGGTGGTGATGGTGACAGGGTGGTGATGGTGGCAGGGTGGTGATGGTGGCAGGGTTGTGATGGAAGAAGGAGGGTGATAGTGGCAGGGTGGTGATAGTGGCAGGGTGGTGATGGTGACAGGGTGGTGATGATGGCAGGGTGGTGATAGTGGCAGGGTGGTGATAGTGGCAGGGTGGTGATGGTGGCAGGGTGGTAATAGTGGCAGGGTGGTGATGGTAGAAGGAGGGTGATAGTGGCAGGGTGGTGATGGTGGCAGGGTGGTGATAGTGGCAGGGTGGTGATGGTGGCAGGGTGGTGATGGTGGCAGGGTGGTGATAGTGGCAGGGTGGGTGACGGTGACAGGGTGGTGATAGTGGCAGGGTGGTGATGGTGACAGGGTGGTGATAGTGGCAGGGTGGGTGATGGTGGCAGGGTGGTGATAGTGGCAGGGTGGTGATGGTGGCAGGTGGTGAAGGTGGCAAGGGTTGTGATGGAAGAAGGAGGGTGATAGTGGCAGGATGGTGATGGTGGCAGGGTGGTGATAGTGGCAGGGTGGTGATGGTGTGCAGGGTGGTGAAGATGGCAAGGCGTGGTGATAGTGGAGGGTGGTGAGGGCAGGTGGTGATAGTGGCAGGGTAGTGGCAGGGTGGTGATGGTGAAGGTGGGTGATAGTGGCAGGGTGGTGTGGGGCAGGGTGGTGATGTGGCAGGGTTGGTGATTGGGGGGTGTGGGCAGGGTGGTGATGGGTGGTAGGGGGTGTGTGGAGAAGGAGGGTGATAGTGGCAGGGTGGTGATGGTGGCAGGGTGTGTGAGTAGGTGCAGGGTGGTGATGGTGACAGGGTGGTGATGGTGGCAGGGTGGTGATAGTGGCAGGTGGTAGAAGGGGGTGATAGTGGCAGGGTGGTGATGGTGGCAGGGTGGTGATGTGTGGCAGGGTGGTGATAGTGGCAGGGTGGTGATGGTGGCAGGGTGGTGATGATGGCAGGGTGGTGATAGTGGCAGGGTGGTGATGGTAGAAGGAGGGTGATAGTGGCAGGGTGGTGATGGTGGCAGGGTGGTGATAGTGGCAGGGTGGTGATGGTGGCAGGGTGGTGATGATGGCAGGGTGGTGATAGTGGCAGGGTGGTGATGGTGGCAGGGTGGTGTTAGTGGCAGGGTGGTGATGGTGGCAGGGTGGTGATGGTGGCAGGGTGGTGATGATGGCAGGGTGGTGATAGTGGCAGGGTGGTGATGGTGGCAGGGTGGTGATGGTAGAAGGAAGGTGATGGTGGCAGGGTGGTGATGGTGGCAGGGTGGTGATAGTGGCAGGGTGGTGATGGTGGCAGGGTGGTGATGGTGGTAGGATGGTGATAGTGGCAGGGTGGTGATGGTGCCAGGGTGGTGATGGTGGCAGGGTGGTGATGGTGGCAGGGTGGTGATGGTGGCAGGGTGGTGATGGTGGCAGGGTGGTGATGGCAGAAGGAAGGTGATGGTGGCAGGGTTGTGATGGTGGCAGGTTGGTGATGGTGGCAGGGTGGTGATGGTGGCAGGGTGGTGATGGTGGCAGGGTGGTGATGGTGGCAGGGTGGTGATGGTAGAAGGAGGGTGATAGTGGCAGGGTGGTGATGGTGGCAGGGTGGTGATAGTGGCAGGGTGGTGATGGTGGCAGGGTGGTGATGATGGCAGGGTGGTGATAGTGGCAGGGTGGTGATGGTAGAAGGAGGGTGATAGTGGCAGGGTGGTGATGGTGGCAGGGTGGTGATAGTGGCAGGGTGGTGATGGTGGCAGGGTGGTGATGATGGCAGGGTGGTGATAGTGGCAGGGTGGTGATGGTGGCAGGGTGGTGATAGTGGCAGGGTGGTGATGGTGGCAGGGTGGTGATGGTGGCAGGGTGGTGATGATGGCAGGGTGGTGATAGTGGCAGGGTGGTGATGGTGGCAGGGTGGTGATAGTAGAAGGAAGGTGATGGTGGCAGGGTGGTGATGGTGGCAGGGTGGTGATAGTGGCAGGGTGGTGATGGTGGCAGGGTGGTGATGGTGACAGGGTGGTGATAGTGGCAGGGTGGTGATGGTGGCAGGGTGGTGATGGTGGCAGGGTGGTGATGGTGGCAGGGTTGTGATGGTGGCAGGGTGGTGATGGTGGCAGGGTTGTGATGGTGGCAGGTTGGTGATGGTGGCAGGGTGGTGATGGTGGCAGGGTGGTGATGGTGGCAGGGTGGTGATGGTGGCAGGGTGGTGATGGTAGAAGGAAGGTGATAGTGGCAGGGTGGTGATGGTGGTAGGGTGGTGATGGTGGCAGGGTGGTGATGGTGGCAGGGTGGTGATGGTGGCAGGGTGGTGATAGTGGCAGGGTGGTGATGGTGGCAGGGTTGTGATGGTGGCAGGGTGGTGATGGTGGAAGGGTGGTGATGGTGGAAGGGTGGTGAAAGTGGCAGGGTGGTAATGGTTGCATGGTGGTGATAGTGGAAGGGTGGTGATGGCAGAAGGAAGGTGATGGTGGCAGGGTGGTGATGGCAGAAGGAAGGTGATGGTGGCAGGGTGGTGATGGCAGAAGCAGGGTGATGGTGGCAGAGTGGTGATGGTGGCAGGGTGGTGATGGCAGAAGGAGGGTGATGGTGGCAGAGTGGTGATGGTGGCAGGGTGGTGATGGCAGAAGGAAGGTGATGGTGGCAGGGTGGTGATGGCAGAAGGAAGGTGATGGTGGCAGGGTGGTGATGGCAGAAGGAGGGTGATGGTGGCAGAGTGGTGATGGTGGCAGGGTGGTGATGGCAGAAGGAAGGTGATGGTGGCAGGGTGGTGATGGTAGAAGGAGGGTGATGGTGGCAGGGTGGTGATGGTGGTAGGGTGGTGATGGTGGCAGGGTGGTGATGGTAGCAGGAAGGTTATGGTGGCAGGGTGGTGATGGTAGCAGGAAGGTTATGGTGGCAGGGAGGTGATGGTAGCAGGAAGGTTATGGTGGCAGCGTGGTGATGGTGACAGGGTGGTGATGGTTGTAGAAGGATGGTGAACGTATATATCTATTGGCAGAGATTGGGAAAGCCATTCATAAAGTCGGAAATTCTGGTGCTGATTAAATGATGATCATGTAATTACCTAGATTATCGTATAAGCAAGGGATCCCCGACCTGTTGCTCTCAAGCTCCACTGTGTCCCTTTAACAATCTTTCAATTCACACACAGATACATTACACAGACATGTACAGACATACAGACACAGGGATACACAGACATACATACACAGACATATATAAACATACGTTAACAGGCATACACAGACATATGCAGACATACATATATAACCATGCACAGACATACATAAGCAGACATATACACACATACATACACAGACATATACAGATAGACAAACACGTACACGCGAACAATGGCTGATGAATTAACTTTTGTGAAAGTGAATAAATTATTATCTCAACAGTTTTTTCGTTTTAATACTGTCACTTTTTATCAATTTTTACATTCAAATTATCATAATGACAGGAACTGTACTGTGTGGGTTTCAGAAAGTCAGTGTAATATGAACCAATAAAGATATCCAAGATTGTCAGCTAAATTAACGTCTAAACCATAGAAACAATACAAACACACTGTGTATGTGTGCGTCCGTGCGTGTGTGAGTGCGTGTATGTGTGTGTGTGTGTGTTTGACCATACACATTTGTAAATATGTTTACGTAATCATTACATAAGCACTAGACAGAACTCAATCGACTGCAAAGTCCAATAACCTCCAGGCAACGCCAAAAAGGGAATTCACACACACAAAGAGAAACGAAACGAAAGAAATGCATCCACATCCAAAACACCCAAGAAAGTAAGAGACCGAAGATCCGATACACTTATAAAGACCCTCATGTACTTTTAGAGACCCAAGGAGGACCTAACACACTTCCAGAGACCAGCAGAGACACCCAGATAAAAACACACATAACCCTACAGACATACATAGGTCCCTCCACAGGCTTATCCCCCGAACCAGTTCTCTAAGCCCGGTCCCCTCCCGCAGGTGTGGCAGCCGGCGCAACGGCCGCAGGCGCACCCGGTCCCGCGCCATAGACCCCGCGGGCGCCGCCTCCTCGTCACAGAGCTCCTCGGACCTGAGTAGCCCGAACGAGTCGTGCTACAGCTTCGTCCGGCGGGCACTACAGGTAGCCTCCGACACTAGCAACCAGGTTGATTGAGGACGATAGAGCTGTGTTTGTTCCCTGTGTTTGTTATTATTATCATTATTATTACTATTATTACTATTACCACATCTCTTTGTAAAAAAAGATATATTTATCTACTAATCCTATACATATACTCTCAGATGTGCATATGTTGCACATGCATACGAATACGTAAATATGCGCATACATATGCATATACGATCATATACACAGACACACACACACACACACACACACACACACACACACACACACACACACACACACACACACACACACACACACACACACACACACACACACACACACACACACACACACACACACACACACACACACACACACACACACACACACACACGCAAATACACACAGACACATTTTCTATTTATCTTTCCTATTCCTGTTCTTGCCTTTATTCCTACTCCTCTTTTCCCCGTGTTACTCTTTCTTACCTTTGTCCGTACCTCCCTCCCTTTGTCGTTTTTTGTAATTGGTATATTATCTTTATCCCGTTTTTGGCAGCGTTGTGGCCATCATAGATTGATGTTCAATTTTAGATGAACCTTCTTTTAGGTCAAAGATATTTTCAACCCAGCGTTCGAATGCGATCCCTGTGTTCGAATGCCTATCGGATGGCCTCAACTTCATCCAACAAACCTCTCCCCCTTTTTCGCCCTCTATGATAATTACTTAGAGGGATATACACTTTTTTGAGCTATTTTTTTTTTTAAACATTTCCAAGACTTTATAACCTTTTTGACCTATTAGATTAAGATTTTTTTCTTAGTAAACACACACCAGATACTGCTGTACCCCACACACGCAACTGCACTGCATGTTATTTATTGCTTTTAGAGAAATGTGCACCAAAAAAAGATTTTTCCTAGATACGGTGTCCAGTGTTTTTGTTAATGACAGAGAGAGAGAAAAAGTAGAGATTCCCACGAGGACTTTTTGACAGTTATTTAAAGACGTGATATTTATTTGTGCAAGAGTAAAAAAAAAAAAAAAAAAAAAAAAAAAAAAAAAAAAAAAAAAAAAAAAAAACCGAAGGAAATAATGAGAAAAAAAAGCGAAGGAAATAATGAGAAATAGCTGAAAAAGATAGAGTTTGCATGTTAGTTCCTGGCTGGAAATTTCGATGTACAAATCTCCTTGAAATCCTTATTAGATTGATGCTTTAGTAATTAATGGACAGTTGACAGTAATTTACACTTTCTTTTTGTAAAGAAACTAGTAACTACAGGAGGATGTTTATGTTTATTTGTCGATACCGTAATTACGTTGAGAAGTACAGTAAATGTCCAATTTTATCATTTTTATCCTGGTAATTGCATGAAATCTGTTTACCTTTTATTACCCAATTGTATAATATAACTAATCACTATCCAATTTTATCCCTTATCCAATAAACACAAAAACGTCGATATTTTTTTCGAAATCTGGTTATCTTTATTTTCCGAATCGAGTACAGCTTATTATTTTTTTTCCAGTCCATAGTGTTATGATAATTCCTCTTAATTATTGTTCTACCAGATAAAAGTAATTAAAAGAATGATAATTCATATTTTGAACCACTAGAAGTTCCAAACTCTAAAGATATGTAAATACTCGTCGGTTGATAAAAAAAAAAAAACAAAAAAAAATATTCGAATTTCTTGATAAAACTTAATTCTACACTTATTACAATATAATATCACTAATGGAGGTGAGTGGTGTAATATTTTCATGTAATTATTTATATATGATTCATTACAGACACCACAACATAATGATCATTATTATCCATATTACTAGTAATATTATTATTTGTAGGAGGATGCTAATAGTAAGAATTAATACAGTTGTGGTAATAATAAGGATAATGAAAGCTATTTCGATAATAGTGATAATTATGATAATAGTAATAATGGTAATGAAAAATATTTTGATAATAATTATAATAATAATGATGATAATGATAATGGTAATGATAATGATAATGACAATGATAATAATAATGATAATAATGATAATGAAGATAATAACCACAATAATAATAATAATAATAATAATAATAATAATAATAATAATAATGATAATAATAATGATAATAATGATAATAATGATAATAATTATAATGATGATAATGATAATAATAATAGTAATAATAATAATAATAATGGTGATGATTGTTATTATTTATATTATTATTATCATTATTACTGTTATTATTATTATTATTATTATTATTATTATTATTATTATTATTATTATCATTGTTTTCATCATCATCATCATAATTATTATTATCATTACTATTACTATTACTATTAGAATCAATATCATTATGGTCATTATGATGACGATGATGATGATAACGATTATTAGTATTATTATTATCATTGTCATCATTATTGTTATTATTATTATTACTTTTATCATAATTAACATTTTGATTTTTATTATTATCACTTTAGTTATTATTATTATTATTATTATTATATCATTATTATTATCATTACTATTGTTATTATTGCTATTATTACTATAAAATTATAATGATATATTATTATTATTATTATCATTATTATCATTATTACCATTATCATTGCTATCATTATTATTACTATTATTATCATCATCATCATCATCATCATCATTTTTATCCTTACTATTATTATTATTATTATCATTATTATTATTAATATTATTATTTTTATTATTATGATATTATCCATTATTTAATTGTTACCACTGCTATCATCATTCTTATTGCTATGATAATAATTATAATAATAATAATAGTAATAATAATAATAAAAATAATAATCATTATAATCATTATTATCATCACTGTTATTATTATTGTCATTATTATTTTTTGTGATTATTATTATAGTTGTAGTAGTAGTACATTATCATTATTATTATTTTTATTACTGTTATTATCGTAATAGTAATAGTAATAGTATATTATTAGTAGTAGCATTGTAACGGTAGCGGCAGTAGTATTAGTAGCAGAAGAACTAGTGATCGCACAAGTATCAGTAATAGTAATAATAATAGTAATAGTAATAGAAACAGTATCATCATAACCATGAGCATAATTATTGATATCATCATCATCATTTAATCTTCTTCTGTTATCGTCAATAACATTTTTTTCTAGATCACTAGAACCAACTTTCTTACTAGAAGCATCATAATATTCCTCTGGGCATTGCCTCCAAAAAACACCATCATTGTTGTCACTTCGTATTTCCTACCATTATCTCTACCAACACCATTACCACAGTCTCTATCATTTCCAACATCATAATCATCATCCCTTCCGACACTATCACCTCCATCATCCTTTCACCAACATCATTATTCACAATCACCATTACCATAACTTCAATCAACACCATTAAGCACAATCTCTGTCACCATAATTTCCACCAACGCTGTTAACCACAATCACCATCACCATAACTCACACCAACACTATTAACCATTATATCCACTGCCTCACCTCCAGCAAATAAACCACCACTTCTGAGGATGTAGTTTTGCAGAATTTTTTATTTTCATTGTATTTATTTGTTTAATCTAAAAATCAGTCCTGTCCTCCATACGAATAATTACTTTTGATAAATGATGCCGACCCGTGTCATCGTGACTGGGATAAGTACCTGTTCAAAGTACGAGTTCGAAGTTGTACAAAATACATGTTGAAAACGTGTATTCGATATTGTTCAAAGTACATGTTGAAAACGTGTGTTCGATATTGTTCAAAGTACATGTTGAAAACGTGTGTTCGATATTGTTCAAAGTACGCATTCAAAATACATGTTCGAAGTTAAAAAGCAACGTGTTTAAAGCGCTTGCAAGATGAAAGGGCAAGTGATACGATCATCTGAAATCTGGTGTTCAGTCAGTTAGGCTTCGTCTTCGTCTTAGGCTATTGAATTATGTTCCTCACGCCTCATACTGATGATGAGGAATCTGAGGTATTTAGGGCTCTGTGAGAAGATGAGGCATGGTGGACTACCTCCTTTCCTGGTGACGGGTAAGCTGAAGTGTGAGAGGGGAAAGAAGGGGAATGAGAATGAAGCCGTAAGACCTCCATCTTCGTAGATAGTCGATTTTGTGTGAACTTTCTCCACCCTCCCTTCTAATAGATTTAAGATCACGCTCTTTCAAGGTTTATAGCTGAGATTCTTTTCTTTTTTTTTCACTGGTGTATTTCTTTATTAGCATTATTATGACTCTGTATGTTTCAGGATTCAATTTGAATAGTGTCATTTTTAACAGATGAATGCATGCAATTTTTTATTATTTTTTTTTTGTTCGGTCTTTTGAATGATTTGTTTTTGAGTTTCTTACTTTCTTGCACGTATCTTTAGAGAATCATGACTTGAGAATGATTAAGTGATGGCTTTAGAATGATGAATCACTGTTATGCATCAATCATTACTTCAGAACGATTCATCCTTCTTTCATTCCCTCTTCTAATACCATCATGACGTATGGCTACATCAGGATTTTTTTCGGTCAAGGACAAGTCTTGAAACTCTTTACCGGGTCATGTCAGGTCACAAGTCACGAAAACGGGAGTGAGTTCATTCTGATCTAGTCATCATTATCCTTTCCTCATTGTGTGCGTCTTTACTCGACGAATACTCATCATCAGCTTTTCTTCTCCTTGGTCCTGTTGCTTCCCCTGCTGGCATGGTCTCTGTTATACTCTTGATATTTGGACTTATTCTCTTTTCTTCTCTAAAACGTAATGCTATATAACAAACTGAATTAATAATGAAAAATATGTGATATATGTTTACATACATTTGGCATATGAAAAAATATATACTTTTGTAAAATATGAAGGATGTTTCTAATAAGAGGCATATAGTTCTAACAAGAAAACCAATTACTTCTTACTGAAATCAAAAAGTTATTCGGTTCCCACGATGCTAACCCCTTGGATATTTTGGCAGAAATTGACAAGCAGTCGGCGAGGGTCTGCATCGTCAGGAAGGTCGTGGTTCATGCACGGGGGAAGTTTCTCGGGCTTCAGGGGGTCGGATGGCCGCTCCCTCAACATGGAGAGCGGGGGCACGGCTGAGCCTCGGCCGTCCTTCAGCGACGACCACCACCAGCGCCCTTCTGTGAGCAACGACGGCTCCCTGGACTCTCAGGAGAACTTGGATGACGTGCCTATCGAGCTCCGGCATCTGGAGCCCGAAGACCCCGCGCTGCTAGACATCCCGCCGTCGCCCGCACCCTTCCTGCCGCACGCGACCGCCGCTTCGGCAGACCCGGACACAAAAGCCAAGTCCAAGAGCCTGACTGACCTTGTCCAGGCTTCCCCTCGGTCTCCCGGAAATCCAGTCTGTCCATCGGGGGTGCTGTCGGTGCGGGAAAAGTCCATTAGCAGGGAGGCACTGGATATGGGTCGGGTGGGGGTTAGTGATATACTCGGTAGTGTGTTACGCTCAAAGTCTAGCTCGTCTTGTTTATCACTCTCTAGCCACGAAATGTCTAGCAGTGAGGGAGCAAGGGGGTGTTCAGGGGGGGCCAAGGGCGTAGAAGGGGATGCCGCAAGTGCTAGAGTAACCAGTGAAAAACCCAAGGTGGAGGAAACTAAGGTGAGCGAGGGGGACAGCCCTCGAGTGAGTAGGAAAAGACCTACACTTAAGAAACAAAAGGCTTCGATAAATGAAAGTGACGTGAATGACGTTGATATGCCAATAGTTATAGAGATAAGCAAAGCTCCCAAGACAGCCGAGGTGGTCAATGTACCAGTTGCGACAGATGACAAGGACCATTTAAGCATTCCTAAGGGGTTAGGCATAATAAAGCAAAGTTCCCTTAATGATGAGTATATATGTATTGATAGATTTTTAGAAAAGGAAAAATTAAAACAAAGCATTCAGAAGCAAAGCTCGCTCAACGAGGACCTCATATATGGCAACAAGGAAGAGAGGCAGGAAACCATGAGAGAGTCATTGTTCGCCACACAGATCAAGAGGCTGCAGAACATCAGGGAGAGTCTCCAGCAGAGGCTGAGAACAGCGAGCCTCGACCGTTTTGAGCGAGAGAAGTCGGACTCGTCTCTGAAGGCAGGGATTGTGAAGCTTCTCCAATCCTGGAAAAGCGAGATCCTCGTCACAGCTGGCACAAAACCAACAGCTGATGAAGGAAGTGCTGGACGGGAGGGCGAGCCATCGACAGGTCCTCTGGCAGAAGGTGAAGACGACCAGCAGGAATCCAGCAGCAAGAAACACAACGAGATCAAACCTAAAGCTCAAAGCATATTTCAGATGGGAAGATCGAACGACAGTGCCGATGGCGGGGGTGACAAATCAGTGACACGTGGGGTGGAGAAGAAGTTTCTCGGAAGAGAACCTGGCGACAGGAAGTCATCCCGCGAGGAAAGTTCCGACAGCTCAAAAGAGAACAGCTTCCAGAGTGATACCAGCCTAGATTCTGAGGATAGCTGTGTCTCGGTCATCTTCGTGCCTAAGCCAGGTCAGGCTGGCATCGTCCCGGGTGGAGACAAGGAGCGGAACAGATCAGTCTCTTCAGAGTCGTCCGAGGGCTCCGATAAGCAGCACTCTCCAAAGTCTCCCAAGTCACCCAAGTCACCCAAATCACCCAAGTCGCCTAAATCACCAGGCCCCGGTGGGCGCTACTTTGCCCCCTCGCGGTATCTGGGCACGAAGGGCACTGGCAAAACAGGGCCCAAAATGGGCACCCAAGTGCTGGGAGGGACAACCAGGGCGGAGCAGCAGGTTAGACGGCTGAGCCCCCCCTCCTCGGAAGGAAATCAGGATATTGTTGTGAGCACATCGAATCCTAACACCCTCACCACCACAACCACCGTCAATGAGGCAAGTGGTGACTCTCTGACTGCAACAGGTAGTCAAGAGGCTCAATCCATCCGTACTGTAGCTGTGGGTCCTCCTCGGACTTCGTTTGGACGAGGAGGAGGTTCGGGAGTAGAAGGAGAGGGAGAAGAAGGTTTAAGAGGAGGAGGAGGAGGAGGAGGAGGAGGAGGAGGAGGAGGAAGAGGAGGAGGAGGAGGAGGAGGAAGAGGAGGAGGAGGAGGAGGAGGAGGAGGAGGAGGAGGAGGAGGAGGAGGAGGAGGAGGAGGAGGAGGAGGAGGAGCAGCAGCAGCAGCAGCAGGAGGAGGAGGGGGAGGAGGAGGAGGGGGAGGAGGAGGAGGAGGAGGAGGAGGAGGAGGAGGAGGAGGAGGAGGAGGAGGAGGAGGAGGAAGAAGTGGAGGAGGAGTAGGAGCACTAGCTCGTGTGCAAAGACACTCTGGGACGACACCTCCAGGCACCCCACCACCGACAGTGTCTTCGTCTAGTAGCTCATATTTCTCTCATATGCCAGTCCCTAAAGTTGCT
>NC_061836.1:27554414-27556914 GCF_019202785.1 Penaeus chinensis
ATACGCACACGCACACGCACACGCATACGCACACGCACACGCACACGCATACGCACACGCACACGCATACGCAAACGCACACACACACACACACACACACACACGCACACATACACACACACACATTCACACACACACACACATACACACACACACACACACACATTCACACATACACACACACACATTCACACACACACATACACACACACACATTCACACACACACACATACACACACACACATTCACACACACACACACACGCGCGCGCACACGGCAATATTCATATAAAACGCATTGAACAGACAACAGAAGAAGAGGAGGATTTAGAAGAAGGAGAAGAAGGAGAAGAAGAGGAAAAAGAAGAAAAAAAGACGTTTAAGTGATTTTGCGCTTAAAGCAGTGATCAATTTCTTTAAGATCGTAGATTTTAATTAAATCTTTTTTGCTTCTTCTATTCATTATTGTTCCCTCTTTTCAAAAAATCTTGTATATTAGTGAAACAAACAAACAACAAATATAAGAATGATAAATAAATAATCAAATGTGAATCTCAAGAATCGAATGTTAAATCAACAATTATTTTTCTTCTGAATTATTGTGGAAAATATTGCCACGAAAAATAATAATAACCTAATGATATGCATCGTGGTAATCCGTATTTATCATTCGCATCGTTGCTGATTTGAATTTAATTATAAAGTCGTATGACAACGTCAATCACTGCCACAATTTAAATAGCTAATTCATGTTATCTTTTCTCATCTAAATCATGTTAATGGTCCAACCCAGGTTACCCTCTACTGCATGTTCACTTGTCGCCATGTTCCTCCGATGTTAATTTTATAATTTTTCACATATCAACCTTAATAGGAAAAAAAAAAAAAAAAAATAGTAGGATACATGATGCAGAAGAAGATATATATAAGAAGTGGACGAAGAAGTAGACGCATGAGCGAAGATATAAGAAACATGAAAGGAATATAATATAATAGCTTCTTCTTTCCCGTCTGGATTTTTTTAGTTTAATTTAACTTTCATTTTGATTCAGAGTTTAAGAGTCGTTTGGCTTCGGTCACTTCCAGGTTGGCTTCTCTGGGTTTGATTGGGTATATTATTATCATTATTAACATTATTTTATTTTTTATCAGAAAGATTGAATCCAGAAGGAACAGACTGGCTTTTATTATCTCTGAACTATTTTTTTTTTCGCTTTGCTTTCATATATATATATATATATATATATATATATATATATATATATATGTATATGTGTGTGTGTGTGTATATATATGTATATATATATATATATATATATATATATATATATATATATATGTGTGTGTGTGTGTGTGTGTGTGTGTGTGTGTGTCTGTGAGTGTATGTATATATATTCTATTCTTTCTTTCTTTCTTTTATTTTTTCGTTTTTTTTTTTTTTTTTTTTGCCATCCCTTTCCGTCATATTGTTCCTTTTTTCTCTTCTTTCCTCCCGCTTTTCGTACCAATCCTATGTCATCGAATTTACTATTCCTTCTTGCTAACTAACGGGTTATTCACTAAGCTGGGGAAAAAAAAAAAAAACTTGTCCATTCACATACCTATTTTTTCATTCTTTTAGGCTGACACCTGGAATCGATTTTCTTATCTTGATATCATGTAGTACACCCTGAATTAATTTTCGTATATTAACATCATTTAGTATTGCGTCATCTGGAGTCAGATCATATACAGTAAAAAAAAGATATATATATATATTACGTTATTTTCTCCTTTATCCATTGACTATAGACCATCAAGCGATCACTCCTTTCAGTGTAGTGGGAGATTATGGTTGTTGATAGATGGAGTCTGATCTTGTTGATATCGTTAATTTATCCAATTCAACAATATACATCATTAAATGTGTAAGTAGGTTTAGCTTCCATAAGATGTGATATACACGAAACTTAGAGAGACGAATAAACACAAAATAAATGAAACGTGTACAGAACTTAGCCACACTCACATTCCACATAAAAGTAACAGACATGCATTTGTTGTTAGCGGTACACACGTTCAGAGTATGTACACCTGGAGACGCAGACCAAAGGGATAAATACAGCCCCTCAAAATAGAAAGAAAAAAAAACTAAGTAGAGCATGGTAGTTGTTCACTTTTTACGGGCATTGAAATTGGTAATCATTAAATATGTGACCAATTTCACTCTGTTACATTTGGTCTTTTTTTCTTTCTTTCTTTCTTTTGTCTAATCACTCTTGTTGCTTAATAAAGTTTCCTGGTTGTAGCCTTGTTCTCATGATCTTTCGTCTGTTCTTAATCTCTATCTTTCTTTCTGTCTATCTCTCTCTCTCTCTCTCCTTCTCTCGCTTTCTCTCCTTGCCTCTCTCCCTTCTTGCCTATATCTCTTTGTCTGTCTGTCCCCACCCCCCTGAGACTATGTGTCTCGGTCTTTCCATCACGCTCTCCTCGTATTTTCTTCTCTACCTTCCTGTTTTTT
>NC_061836.1:27564414-27589414 GCF_019202785.1 Penaeus chinensis
CTAGTGTCCCCGGATCCTCCAAAGGCAGGTTTCTTTTTAAGATTCCCGAGTCCATGCTGAAAACGGATGTAAATACTATAGATTTCAGAATTCGGGCCATCTCCGGAGACCTATTCAATTTAGGTTTGCAAATAACTATTGGGAGCGATAATCACTTCTATGACGTACATGAGATCTACATTGACCATAACTATTCCCAGATAAATACTTTTTAAAGTTCTTTCTATGTCAAAGGTGATAAGGGTGGCCCCATGCCAATAACTGTCATGTACTCATGGGTTAGATATAGAATAACAGTGGACGAAACTGAGGTCGCCTTGAAAATGATAGGATAACAATATTCAGTAGTTACCTCTAAAAACAACAATCAATTGTTTCCTTCATTTATTGCTTTTCGTGGTATAAGGCAAGCCTATCTGGTAGTGATAGAGAGCGTAAATGATCTTCCCTGGCAGTGTCAGGGAGGATATTTTATTCCACATTTGAAACACTATATTCCCACGTATGGTGTTATACCCCTACTCAAGGATTCTGATTATCAAACTGTATCACAAGACGGCGTAGTAGACAACGGATTTCGGCTATCTACTGCTTCCGGTGATTCACGAGAGACTGGTTTCATTCCACTGTATCCACAAAACAAACAAAGAGTGCTTAATCTCTAGCTGAGAAATATGCCCGTAACCATTTACCTATCGAATGCCCTCGCTCTAAACATAACTTCAGCAAAGTTCATGTAAGTATTCTAAATACATTTAGAAAATACATACATTACCAGTAGATAATGTGATAAGCTCGAGGGTTTTCACCACCATGGGTAAGTAAAATCGTGTTGGGGTAGGGTAGTTACCAGATATTTAAGACCTAGATTGCAAGATGGTGAGATTGCCAATCTCGTAGTCTCATTTAATGAGAGAGGTGGAGAGTTAAAAATTCATTATCCGAGGTAAACTATCAAGTTTGAGTTGTTACCACCTTTATTTTATCGTTTCTGGTCAATCGTCAGCCTTAAAAAGTCTCCCCACGCAGTAGAGTGGAACTGGTTGTCGAATGCCGCGTGCCCATTATCAACAGAAGGTTCTATACGGTAATCCTGCATTCACCCTTACACTTCAAACTAGGACACTTTTGTCAACTGGGGTAGCACTTCTGGGGCTATCTAAACGTGCGTTCCCTGGAAATCAAAAGGAATGAGTACATTTCAAAACTATTGCACAAAAGACGGTACAAAAGTTACATGTGTTGGACCATAAAATACAGTCCTGACGTGCAGAATACCTCAATGCACGAACTATGCATTTCTGTGTAAAATAGACCTGGAAGGCACAACATACATAGGTAAAATGGATATAACCAAATCGGGTACTCCGTGTAGATCGACGTGCCGAAATCCAAGACCAGGAGCTTCTTTGGTAGGCCCTTTTTGCAATTCTAAAGCAGGTCTTACTGAAACTTGCAATGTTCCCTTATGTTACGACGTTCCAGGCCCTACATCATACCTAGACCTGCGTGTTCCTACAACAGATAACTCCATTCTGAACATCCTGTACATGGAACATATGAACCCAAACATGACCAGATAAAATTTCTATATAAGGTCCAGTAATACGCTTTCTATTTCATTTTGTATCTGGTTGTACAGCAAAAAAACTGAGGCCACCAAGATGTTTAAGTTTACAGAAAGTTAGATGTTTATTGATGGCGGATCTCATCCGCATAAGACATTAAGACGAGAGAGGTTTTATACCCACGACAGGTTCACCCCATACTCCGTCGAGGGAGCAAGGGGTTATTGGAATCTCTATAAAGACTCGATCTTAATATATACGCATTTCCATAACCTCCCCTTGAATTACTTTCAAATAGAAGCTTGTCCAAAGGAACCACATAATGCACTTCTTCTGATCAAACCGTCTGTAGATATTCCCTACTTATATGAGATATTTACTCATAAAACACTAGGAGGATATGAGGGTAGGATGTATACCTTTGAAGAGGTAGGGAAATAGGAGTACCAGTATAAATTACGGGTTTTCTTGTTTGAAAAATCTGCTTTCCAAATTAACCTTCTTGACGTCGTGGGTTCAAGGAGGACTCAATTAGCAAAGATAGTATATAGGAATGATTTGTTAATAGGTGAAGCAAGAAAATGCTCGATTGATATTGGGAGAAAATATGATCTAATCGATATAAAAATAAAGGTATCTTCGGACTTGTCGATAATAGGAACTGTGACATATGGTAACTGTAAATAATTTCTCAAACTTATGACAGTACCAAACTTCATCACATATTTTTAACTTGAGGGTGAAATGTAGTTTGCCATAGCCACCGAAGAAGTTGTAGAGCCACGAACATTGTTCAAAGGGATATGGAGTGGATGGAAGTCAAATTTAGAGTGCCTCTGTGATTCTGGGTACACAGAAAAATACAGAGTGTGTGATGAACCCACTCCTCACCCTATGTCTGAAGGCTGCAAAGGGAATATCATATAGCAAGTTTAATGTGTTCTGTCACAATGCCCGATTAAGGTCTCCACTACTGATGTTTAATTGAAGTCCAAAATGTTAATGGAAATGCCCCCAATTATAGAAGCTGAAAGAGGGGAAACAATTAACCTTATAGCAAAATATGATGATAAAGAACCACACCTTTAGTCCGAAGGCATATTCTTTTGGGACGTAAATGGAAAGCCTACCATCTACAAAGAAAAGAATCTGACTATAGAGGTTCAATATGAAACCACAGGGCTCTGGAGATATATTTTCGGATACGTCGATGAAGTTTACGAAAAAATAGCAATTGAACTTTTTACCTGTTTTATTTCAGTTAAGAAGACATAAGTACTGTCAAAGGGAAGACAGTTCTTTCTGCATCACAATGCTGATTATATGCCCAAAATCTTTAGGCATGACTCCTTTACAGTGACCTGGTATTACTAATCTCACCTGTACGCAACATTCCCTTTCTCCTCGTATCCGATGTTTATGACACCCCAAGAAGGTTTGTGGGTATGTTACGTTTCTTTTTCATTGAATGAGTCAATTGCACTTCCTACAGCAAAAATATAATTTGAAGTAGACTCTGATACCGAAATACTCACTGTTTATGGAATAATCTCAGGATCACAGGCGTAAACCAAATTTACATATCTAGCTGCCGCTGTTCTTACCTTGACAGTACTTACTGCACTTGGCAATTTAATTATCTATAAGCATTATATATAGTAGACTGCGGAGTACTTTCCTCAACTATTTGGCTTTGATGTGCCGGCTGCTACCCAGGAACAATTATCTGAAATGGAATATGATAGACCACATGAAATGTCTATTTAGCAGCAAAGAGAACATGAAAAGAAGAAGCAACAGCAAAGATAGCAAGAAAAGGATAAGCAACGGCAAAAATAACGTGAACAGGCTAAGCAAAGAGAACGTGAAAAGGATAAACAACGGCAAAAAGAACGTGAAAAGGATAAGCAACGGCAAAGAGAACGTGAAAAGGATAAGCAACGGCAAAGAGAACATGAAAAGGATAAACAACGGCAAAGAGAACATGAAAAGGATAAGAAACGGGATGAAGGACATGCAAAGGATAAGAAACGGGTTGAAGGACATGCAAAGGATAAGAAACGGGATGAAGGACATGAAAAGGATAAGAAACGGGATGAAGGACATGCAAAGGATAAGAAACGGGATGAAGGACATGAAAAGGATAAGAAACGGGATGAAGGACATGCAAAGGATAAGAAACGGGATGGAGGACATGCAAAGGATAAGAAACGGGATGAAGGACATGCAAAGGATAAGAAACGGGTTGAAGGACATGAAAAGGATAAGAAACGGGATGAAGGACATGAAAAGGATAAGAAACGGGATGAAGGACATGAAAAGGATAAGAAACGGGTTGAAGGACATGAAAAGGATAAGAAACGGGATGAAGGACATGAAAAAGATAAGAAACGGGATGAAGGACATGAAAAGGATAAGAAACGGGTTGAAGGACATGAAAAGGATAAGAAACGGGATGAAGGACATGAAAAAGATAAGAAACGGGATGAAGGACATGAAAAGGATAAGAAACGGGTTGAAGGACATGAAAAGGATAAGAAACGGGATGAAGGACATGAAAAGGATAAGAAACGGGATGAAGGACATGCAAAGGATAAGAAACGGGTTGAAGGACATGAAAAGGATAAGAAACGGGATGAAGGACATGAAAAGGATAAGAAACGGGATGAAGGACATGAAAAGGATAAGAAACGGGATGAAGGACATGAAAAGGATAAGAAACGGGATGAAGGACATAAGAAGGATGAGAAACAGCATGAAGGCAAAGAAAAGGATAAGAAACAGGATGAAAGCAAAGAAAAGGATAAGAAACAGGATGAAAGTAAAGAAAAGGATAAGAAACAGCATGAAGGCAAAGAAAAGGATAAGAAACAGGATGAACAAGAAAAGGATAAGAAACAGGTTGAAGGCAAAGAAAAGGATAAGGAACAGGATGAAGGCAAAGAAGAGGATAAGAAACAGGAGCAAGGCAAAGCAAATGGCAAGAAACATGATGGACAAGAGAAGGATAAGAAACAGCATGAAGGCAAAGAAAAGGATAAGAAACAGCATGAAGGCAAAGAAGAGGATAAGAAACAGGAGCAAGGCAAAGAAAATGGCAAGAAACAGGATGGACAAGAGAAGGATAAGAAACAGCATGAAGGCAAAGAAGAGGATAAGAAACGGGATACAGGAAATGAACCGAAAAGAAACAGGATAATGACAAGGTTAATGACAAGGTTAAGAAAAGCCTTGCTTTGCTCCTGTTTGAATAAGGCATGAATAGCTTTATAGAAAACAGGATGTCCTCAACACTGACAGCTAAAACCCTGGGCAATGCAGAGAGGCTGAATGTTGCACCACGTACACTGACCGAGTGTCCAGTGGGGAGATCCTCAGAAATATCGGGCAGAGACGCTTCTGGAATTGATCCGAGTGCGACAACTCTCCGAATTCATGTCCGAATTCCTCGGATATGCAATCCGCAAAGACACGTTGGAAAACCTTAGCCTAACCGGTAAAATAAATGGCAAGCTCGAGGCAGAACGAGAAAAACATTTCTTGACAATCTTAAACGAACACTTCGATGAGTCCGACAACATGAAACATGGCGCCAAATAGTTCGTCAAACACCGCATTAGTGATTGACACCTGCGTTTGACTTCTCAAGGCGATATGTCGTTTTCTCGGGCTCGAGCCAGTAGTCAGAGTGCAGGCATTTTTACGACTGTCGCGACGGGGAATTGAACTCGGTACCACGAGAGTCGGAGAGCAGTGATCTAACCACTTGATCATCACGGCAGTGATATATATATATATATATATATATATATATATATATATATATATATATGTGTGTGTGTGTGTGTGTGTGTGTGTGTGTTTCTATATATACATACATTTATGGGTGGGTGCTTCATGCTCGGGATGATGTGAAGCGATGGTGTGGTAGCCTAGTTAGCGTTAAGTGCTTGCTTGCATGCCTTCCCGCTTTCAGCTACCACCGCTGGCTAGCCTGGTGCGAAAAAGGGAGCAGCTATGCATAAGAATCCCCTGCCAGCTCATAGCCTATCCATCATCAAGACTTCTACAGTGCCTCCTCATGGCCACCCATGGAAACTAGGTACCTTGCGGTCCTAGGCTGAACTGTGGAGGCTCTTGGAGCAGCAAGAGGCCCTAAAAGTACGGAGCTATGGCACACCGGCGTGTGGATACGCCCTGGCTTCGTACTAACTCCTGTCCCCCGCGCCACCTGGGGTTAATGGGCGGCTGTGGGGAGGCAGGCCTTGCCAGTCGGCCTGGCAGCAGGGGTCATGAAATCTCTCGACAAGAGTATTTGGAGATGTCAGTACCTGTGCAGAAGGACCAAGTTACGTGTTTTCAAGGTCCTGATACTCCCAGTTTTACTTTATGGAAGTGAAACTTGGACACTATCTTGTGCTCTGGAATCTCGTCTTGATGCCTTTTGTAACAGATCCTTGCGCCGGATCGTGGGGTACAGTTGGCGGGACCATGTGTCCAACCAACGGCTGCACCGTGAGACCGGTACAGGACCTGTTACTTGCACAATCCGTGATCGCCAACTCAGGCTATATGGCCACTTGGCTCGACTCCCACAGGATGATCCTGCCCATCAGGTTGTCTCTGTCCGAGACAACCCTGGGTGGAGGAGGCCTGTGGGACGACCGAGAAGGTCGTGGCTTGGGCAGATCGATCAAACCTGTCGTGAGGAACTAGAGATGGGCCGGGCCCCTGCCTGGCGGCTCGCCATGACTGATCCTCGTAGGTGGAAGCGGAGGGTGGATGCGGCTATGCGCCCCTGCCGGCGTTAGCTCCAAAATGATGAATGATGAATAATATATGTGTGTGCACATAAATCACATTATGTGTATTTATGCACACATACATCTACCGCGAGCGAATTTGCATATACAAGTCAAACTAGATACGGTAGTAAATGAGTTTATCGTAGATATGATGGTGGGTTGAGAACCACCAACAATGATGGCCAAAAACAATATTCCCCTGCGGAAGGATCATTGGTCAGCCACCTCAGTATAAAAACCCAATCAACTACATGATGTCAACATGGCGCCATGTAGTTTGTCAGACACCGCATCGGTGATGACATGAATAGTATATATATATGCATATATATGCATATATATATATATATATATATATATATACATATCATGACTGCCGCAATGGTCCAGTGCTTAGATCACTGGGCTCCGACCCTCGTGATCCCGAGCTCATATACTCGCCGCGGCGGTCGTAAAAATGCCTGCGCACTGACTGCTGGCTCGACCCCGAGAAAACGACATATCGCCTTGAGAAGTCAAACGAAGGTGTCGTAGGGCAAGTCACCGGCACGGCACTAGTGTTAGTGCGCCGAACCGCGGTTGACCAGAAAGGGCATCCAATCAGGCAAGGGTGGCACTGCCATATAACCTCTCAATTTAGTGAACTGCCTATGTCCTGCAGTGGAATAAATGGCTGTTAGAAAAAAAAGAAAGAAAGAAAAAAAAAAAAAAAAAAAAAAAAAAAAAAAAAATATATATATATATATATATATATATATATATATATATATATATATATATATATATATATATATATATATATAGTCTTGTGGATCGAACACTACGGGCCTTGTGGTCCTGAGTTCAATTCCCCGCTCCGACTGCTGGCTTGAGCCCGATCTCACGGCGAGAAAACGACATCTTGAGAGGGTGTCGTAGGGGAAGTCACCGCCGTGGCACAAGTGTTAGCGCGCCGAACCGCGGTTGATTGGGGGGGGGGGGGGGGGGGGGGATCTTAATCAGGCAATGGTGGCGCTGCCAGGTAGCCTCTCAATAGTGATATGGGAGAGGCCTATGTCCTTCAGTGGAATAAATGGCAGTTGATAAATATTGATCGTCACGATGGTCCAGTGGTTTGAGAACTGGACTCCTACCCTCATGACTCCGAGTTCAATTCCCCGCCGAAGCAGTCATATAAATGCCTGCGCTCCGATTGCTTGCTGTTATATCGTTTATATATATATATATATATATATATATATATATATATATATATATATATATATACATAATATGTATATCTCACACACACACACACACACACACACACACACACACACACACACACACACACACACACACACACACACACACACACACACACACACACACCTACCTACCTACCTACCTACCTAGTTGCCCATGCAGCATGCTCCCTTTCTCCACGCAGCCGTTAGATCTAAAGGAACGCACATACCATACGGTTTGAAAACAGCGGCGTTGCCGGAACGAGGTCGAAAGCAACAACTGCCTTCGGGACTCCGGTTCCTGATTTTTTCTAGGGAATATGTAGATCGTAGTGTATAAATCCCACGGGGCTAAGGTTAAGATGGTTTATTGGTTAGTATGTATTGTACGATTAACACGGTGGATTTGGATTATGTGAATTCTCGTAGATTTTATCGAACTGTAGATTTGGTTAAGTTAAGTTAAGTAAGTTTATTTACCACCCTGGCTATCTGCTCAGGCGTGGGCAATCATGATTACAGTTTTATATACATCTAACACAGTACAATAGTCTGTGACTACTGTAATTGTACATGGTAGTATAGAAACATGTCATACATCATACAAAAATAATACGTTGATATGATCTTGCCGTGTTTACATAACACTGTGTTTTTTGTTTACGGCAGTTTTACATAGTAAATTTAGGATATAATACGAGTATATCTTCCAATGTATCAGATGAAATGAAATATTCACATAGTTCTTTATACCTCATGTTAGGTGGTCTGAAAGGCTGTATCACATGACATTCCGAGATATAATGCTCAAGCGTTCGCTTGTTTTCTTCGTTACACAGTCTACATTTAGTTTCATCTGCACTTTTTGCACCGTGCAGTTGCCAATACATTCTGTAACCTAAACGTATTCTGGCAATAACCACGTCACATTGTCTGGTTTGACTTCGGTGCCACCCATAGGAGGGCTTGCTATCTCTATACTGATCGTAGTGCCTTATGGTACAGCTTTCAGGCCTTTGAGTGTTTGTCAGATCTACTAGTTCTTCCTTATGAGAACTTTTCAATATATGTGCAACCCTAGCAAGAGGCATCCCAAGATCTATGTTCACAGTATCTTTGCTACAGGCTTCCTTCGCCAATTTGTCGACGTGGTCGTGCTTGCTTATGCTTATGCCAACATGAGATGGTAGCCATACAAATTGAATGTTAAAATTACGCTCTATTGCACAAGTTACGTTACGCTTAATGCAACTCACAATTTCCTCATCGCCACCTGCTTTGAAAGAATTTAGTGTCCGAAGAGCACTCTGAGAGTCACAGAAAACTACTCCAGAGCCCCGAGACATTACGAATTCCGTTGCAAGGAGTATACCTGCCAGCTCCGTTTGTGTAGTGCTGGCCCAATTTTGCACTCTCATATTAACTTGATGTAGGCCATTTTTGTATACAGTAGGCCATTTTTGTATACAGTACAAGCACAACCAGCTTTGTATCCAGACTGTACGGATCCGTCAACGTAACACTCGTATACATCATCGCACATAGACTCTGTGTGTTCCTTCAACAAGCTCTTGCCTGATGCTTTCATTCCTATTTTCAACATTACTAACATCATTAGAAAGCATATTTTCCCTGGCTACTCCCCGATCACTTTTTATTTCCATAATCATTTTTCTCATTTCAACAAGCTCTTGCCTGATGCTTTCATTCCTATTTTCAACATTACTAACATCATTAGAAAGCATATTTTCCCTGGCTACTCCCCGATCACTTTTTATTTCCATAATCATTTTTCTCATTTCAACAAGCTCTTGCCTGATGCTTTCATTCCTATTTTCAACATTACTAACATCATTAGAAAGCATATTTTCCCTGGCTACTCCCCGATCACTTTTTATTTCCATAATCATTTTTCTCATTTCAACAAGCTCTTGCCTGATGCTTTCATTCCTATTTTCAACATTACTAACATCATTAGAAAGCATATTTTCCCTGGCTACTCCCCGATCACTTTTTATTTCCATAATCATTTTTCTCATTTCAACAAGCTCTTGCCTGATGCTTTCATTCCTATTTTCAACATTACTAACATCATTAGAAAGCATATTTTCCCTGGCTACTCCCCGATCACTTTTTATTTCCATAATCATTTTTCTCATTTCAACAAGCTCTTGCCTGATGCTTTCATTCCTATTTTCAACATTACTAACATCATTAGAAAGCATATTTTCCCTGGCTACTCCCCGATCACTTTTTATTTCCATAATCATTTTTCTCATTTCAACAAGCTCTTGCCTGATGCTTTCATTCCTATTTTCAACATTACTAACATCATTAGAAAGCATATTTTCCCTGGCTACTCCCCGATCACTTTTTATTTCCATAATCATTTTTCTCATTTCAACAAGCTCTTGCCTGATGCTTTCATTCCTATTTTCAACATTACTAACATCATTAGAAAGCATATTTTCCCTGGCTACTCCCCGATCACTTTTTATTTCCATAATCATTTTTCTCATTTCAACAAGCTCTTGCCTGATGCTTTCATTCCTATTTTCAACATTACTAACATCATTAGAAAGCATATTTTCCCTGGCTACTCCCCGATCACTTTTTATTTCCATAATCATTTTTCTCATTTCAACAAGCTCTTGCCTGATGCTTTCATTCCTATTTTCAACATTACTAACATCATTAGAAAGCATATTTTCCCTGGCTACTCCCCGATCACTTTTTATTTCCATAATCATTTTTCTCATTTCAACAAGCTCTTGCCTGATGCTTTCATTCCTATTTTCAACATTACTAACATCATTAGAAAGCATATTTTCCCTGGCTACTCCCCGATCACTTTTTATTTCCATAATCATTTTTCTCATTTCAACAAGCTCTTGCCTGATGCTTTCATTCCTATTTTCAACATTACTAACATCATTAGAAAGCATATTTTCCCTGGCTACTCCCCGATCACTTTTTATTTCCATAATCATTTTTCTCATTTCAACAAGCTCTTGCCTGATGCTTTCATTCCTATTTTCAACATTACTAACATCATTAGAAAGCATATTTTCCCTGGCTACTCCCCGATCACTTTTTATTTCCATAATCATTTTTCTCATTTCAACAAGCTCTTGCCTGATGCTTTCATTCCTATTTTCAACATTACTAACATCATTAGAAAGCATATTTTCCCTGGCTACTCCCCGATCACTTTTTATTTCCATAATCATTTTTCTCATTTCAACAAGCTCTTGCCTGATGCTTTCATTCCTATTTTCAACATTACTAACATCATTAGAAAGCATATTTTCCCTGGCTACTCCCCGATCACTTTTTATTTCCATAATCATTTTTCTCATTTCAACAAGCTCTTGCCTGATGCTTTCATTCCTATTTTCAACATTACTAACATCATTAGAAAGCATATTTTCCCTGGCTACTCCCCGATCACTTTTTATTTCCATAATCATTTTTCTCATTTCAACAAGCTCTTGCCTGATGCTTTCATTCCTATTTTCAACATTACTAACATCATTAGAAAGCATATTTTCCCTGGCTACTCCCCGATCACTTTTTATTTCCATAATCATTTTTCTCATTTCAACAAGCTCTTGCCTGATGCTTTCATTCCTATTTTCAACATTACTAACATCATTAGAAAGCATATTTTCCCTGGCTACTCCCCGATCACTTTTTATTTCCATAATCATTTTTCTCATTTCAACAAGCTCTTGCCTGATGCTTTCATTCCTATTTTCAACATTACTAACATCATTAGAAAGCATATTTTCCCTGGCTACTCCCCGATCACTTTTTATTTCCATAATCATTTTTCTCATTTCAACAAGCTCTTGCCTGATGCTTTCATTCCTATTTTCAACATTACTAACATCATTAGAAAGCATATTTTCCCTGGCTACTCCCCGATCACTTTTTATTTCCATAATCATTTTTCTCATTTCAACAAGCTCTTGCCTGATGCTTTCATTCCTATTTTCAACATTACTAACATCATTAGAAAGCATATTTTCCCTGGCTACTCCCCGATCACTTTTTATTTCCATAATCATTTTTCTCATTTCAACAAGCTCTTGCCTGATGCTTTCATTCCTATTTTCAACATTACTAACATCATTAGAAAGCATATTTTCCCTGGCTACTCCCCGATCACTTTTTATTTCCATAATCATTTTTCTCATTTCAACAAGCTCTTGCCTGATGCTTTCATTCCTATTTTCAACATTACTAACATCATTAGAAAGCATATTTTCCCTGGCTACTCCCCGATCACTTTTTATTTCCATAATCATTTTTCTCATTTCAACAAGCTCTTGCCTGATGCTTTCATTCCTATTTTCAACATTACTAACATCATTAGAAAGCATATTTTCCCTGGCTACTCCCCGATCACTTTTTATTTCCATAATCATTTTTCTCATTTCAACAAGCTCTTGCCTGATGCTTTCATTCCTATTTTCAACATTACTAACATCATTAGAAAGCATATTTTCCCTGGCTACTCCCCGATCACTTTTTATTTCCATAATCATTTTTCTCATTTCAACAAGCTCTTGCCTGATGCTTTCATTCCTATTTTCAACATTACTAACATCATTAGAAAGCATATTTTCCCTGGCTACTCCCCGATCACTTTTTATTTCCATAATCATTTTTCTCATTTCAACAAGCTCTTGCCTGATGCTTTCATTCCTATTTTCAACATTACTAACATCATTAGAAAGCATATTTTCCCTGGCTACTCCCCGATCACTTTTTATTTCCATAATCATTTTTCTCATTTCAACAAGCTCTTGCCTGATGCTTTCATTCCTATTTTCAACATTACTAACATCATTAGAAAGCATATTTTCCCTGGCTACTCCCCGATCACTTTTTATTTCCATAATCATTTTTCTCATTTCAGCGAGTTCTTGCCTGAAGCTTCTTATTCCTCAATCACTTCCTTGTTTTGTTCATCACTGTTCACTCCTGTGGCACTGTTTCCTGGGCTGGGATGGGGAATCCCCCTGGCAGTTGCGGGAATGCCTGTGGGTTGGTGACGTCACACGGCACTGGGTGGGGTGCGGCTGGGCTGGGCATCGCCGCTCCGCGGTCGATGGGTACGGTCGGGGCAGCAGGGGGGGGGTGCGCGCGGCGGTTTGTGGGGGCAGTTGCGGTGCCAGGCCGCCACGCCTTGCTCTCCGCACCTGATACACCTCTTCACGATGCTGATGCTGCCAGTGTCTCCGTTGTCGTTGTCTTTTTCATTTTTATGTGCAGGACAGTCCTTCGTCAGGTGAGCTTCTGCGCAAACAGCACAGGCTGTTTCTTTCCTGCAATATTTTGCTACGTGGCCGTACCCCTGGCACTTGTAGCAAACCACAACATCCGAGCTCCACGGTCGAATGGAGCTCGACTCTATGTATTGTCCAAAGAATTTGTACTCTTTGGGTGGCGGATGTTCTCCACTCCATACAATGACGATTCTATTCAGGGCTCGTCCTTCCTTGTAGATCCTCCGAGCTTTAAAAACACCCGGAAGATGCAGTGCTTCTTCTGCGGCGGCCTCCTTCGGAAACCTAGTAACCAGGTATTCCCCGTATGTTTTGCCTTTGGGTCTATAGTCGTCTTTATTTTGCGGAGAAATTCCTGCGAAAGTCCCATTAATCATGAGGGCCACGTATTGTTGTTGTTCCCTCTTTACATAGACATAACGAGAGGATATCCATTTCCCCTGCACCATGTCTAGCGGGCCTTCCTCTTGGAGGGGCGGCAGCTGGCTGACCTCCCTCATCCACTTGATTTTATCAGCTGTAGACGTATCCTTCGGAAAGGCCAGTCTAATGTACTTTTCCTTTGGGGCGATGGGTTCACGTTGTTTAGTCGTTGCTCCGGTTGCATTATTGGTCATGTTGCTGGTGTGGTGTTGCGATGTGGTCTTCACTGTCTTCCTCCTCTTCTGAACGAGTTGGAATCCCTCGTCATCCACATCGGGGTCGACAGGCGAATCCACATTGTTCATTTCCCTATGTTCAGTGAAATCAATCCCTCCCATAGGGTGGGGGGATGAGGGGGTGGTAGATGGTAATGCGGGGGCCCCGAGCACGTCCCCCTCCCCCTCCATGATGGGACAGCGAGGGGAGCGAGGAGGTGGTTGTCCACTTCTACGGTGATTAATTCCCTGCGGTCGGGCGCGGGGAGGGTGTGAGCGCCAGGTCAAGTGCTGTCACACATACACTCACCAGGGCTGGTCAACGGTCGTCCGTACAGCACCCTGTTACCCTGGCACTACACTCAGTATTCGTAACTTTTACTAAACACTGTCTTTTCTAGATGCCTTGACCATAGTATCTGACACCACACACAGTTTGGGTATAAGGACAACCCAGGTGAGGGGGTTTATCCCCGTAAAATCGTCCAAAACACAGGAGAAATCCTGGTGACGTCCTGCCTTGGTGTTACTAGGCTTTGAACTGTAGATTTGGTTTTATCGAAAATTGACGCACTGGCCCGTAGAATTTCAAATATGGCGGGGATCCGAAGAACTTTTTTTTTCTCTATTCTTCTTATTTCGGCCTGTTTTACCCCGTAATTTGCCTGATCTACTTCATGCCCTCCCTTGCTATCGGGACTTATCACATCACATCAAGATTGTTGGCTGGTGAATGCGACGGAAATCATCAGATTCGTTCTCATCACACGAGAACAAATCTGATGATATAAATATTGTCCGGGAAGACCCGATTACCTAGTCGAAAAATTGACCTTTCTCAGCCCACCCGCCTGAAGGCTGGCTTTCACTCGCCTTCCACCCTCGCTCTCTCAGCTGGAGCGTGCTATCAAGACTTCCGTTTTTATCAAGAAGCGGGCGCGCACCCTTGCGTCTCGCCCTCCCGGCTCGAGTGCGCCGCGGCCAACGGTAATGTGGACTTGGTTATTTTTATGACCACAGGTCGTATTTTAAACCAAGTCTTATTACTTGGATGGCGTTGAAGTCGCCTGGAAAAATATTAATAACCTGCTATAAATACAAGATCTATAGACAAACCTTGAAAAATAATTGCGTAATTACAAATATACCATTTACCACATCGCACCTTTTATCAGACAATGTAAAAATAATACATAAGATAATTGCTTGTCTAAGGGAGACAAAACTTTATGACCTTATATAGATTGATATAAAGAATAGGATCATTGGCTTAATAACCTTGGCCACACGCCGCTGGTTGATAGCTAAGAGATCTTACAAAGAAACAAAGAAGAAAGAAGGGAAACCGGGGCCTCTCGTCTCGCTTGAAATTGTTGCTTCTGATTTTGATAAAGTAATCTCAAGTCGAGTAAAAGGTTTCTTTACAGACCTTTTTGCACTTTCTAGTGTTTTGCTTGCACCTTCATCTTATTTTGCAGATGACACGAGACTACGTTAGACGTAGTCAGCCCTCCACCTCAGACCCGCAGTACTCTTCTGCCTCAGAGCAGCCCTTGTGGCTTTGACCCCTGGATAGGGAGGCCCTGTAGTTTGGGGAATCCTTTGGGAGCACTTTTTCTTTTTCTGACGTTTTTTCCTATCTTCATGTGGCTTCCCTGAGCCTGCCGGAACTCCCGTGTGGGCTCCCGTATCCGCTTGGAGGGTGGGCATCGTATTACCGTCCTTCGCTCAGGCAAGTTCGGCGGTGTGTGTCCTTCACATAACTCGATCCCCCTTTGCTACTGGAGAACACAGCCAGGCCTCCACTGGGAGGGTAGAGGACGGAAAACTGCCTTACTCTATTAGCAATTGTTGTTAGGTTGATACGAAAAGTTGAGTTTTTTTTTTTTTTTTTTTATTATTCCTTCAGGACTACGGCTTTGGGCCAAGAGTTCGGACCTGGTCCGAAACCCAAGATGGATGCTACCCCGACTACCCCTTTTCCTCCTCAAGGAGGAGGGGCGACCCATGACTACTCTACGACCAATTCGACTCTAAACAATGGAACCCCTACTAATGACAGACCCAGTAAACCTCTTAACAAAATCCCATTCGAGAATGTTTAAATGCGTGAATGAAAATCAATCGCTTTTGAACGTGAACCCCTTTATCATCAAAATGTCCTTGATGGTCAAATGGACGGCGATTTTGATTCTGTCTAAAAATTGCGAGATAGAAGCTTTCTTGTTAAAGTACAGTATAACTCTCAGATTAAGGATTTTCTTAAGCTGATAAAAAAATCATCATCTCCGAGTTAAAGTAACTATTCCTATTGGCCCAAATACCTGTAAGGGAGTAATCTTTCACAGGGATTTGAGGACGATGGAAGAAAATAAAATTCTCGAGAGCATGAAGGACCAAGACGTAGTGGACATTAATTGTATGACCAAGAAGGACGGGAATGTGCGAACGAAAACTGGAACTTACATCCAAAAGCCAATGCATTGTAACAGATCCCAAAAAATCGGACACACCTCATTAAGATGTATTGACAAAGACTCAAATAAATTCACTTGCCTTAGATGTGCTAGAGATCATGATACCATCACATGTACTAGTGAAAGTTTCAAAAGTGCTAACTGTGGGGATCCCCATCGGCCAAGCTCTGCTGAGTGCAGCAGCTTAAGAAAGAGACTGAGGCATTAGCATATATGAGCTGTTTCCCCCGCCAGGAGAAACAGGACATGGAGGCTTCTGTCTCCAAACCATCCCGAGGGAGGTCTACGGGAAGCGAGGAAGAGAAGGCGCCTCCCTCCCAGAAAAAGAAAATAAAAACTGGCGGACAGGGCTTAAAGTCTTAGAACTAGATTAAATGACCTTAGATTATTAGCTAATGGTTATATATATACACACACACATATAGATACAGAAAGTAGTAAACATAATAATCGGCGCCAAGACTGACCACTGATGTACTCCGATAAATACTCATGGAGTGGTTCTTTGTAATTACTGTGCCCACTTGTATTTCACGTAGGAAGATTTTCAGCCTTCCAATACACTTTCCATAATAGTCTTCCATGTGACATCCTTCTAAAGTCTAAGTACACAGTATCGACTCTTTCTTTTAATATTTCAGAAACATGAATCGGTATCGATACATGTATCGCGAAATATATATCAATCGATACTTTTGTTTTGTCGTGTTTTGCTCAAGATGTATGGAAAAACATAGATAATCAAAACATTTACATCTCTCTCTCTCTCTCTCTCTCTCTCTCTCTCTCTCTCTCTCTCTCTCTCTCTCTCTCTCTCTCTCTCTCTCTCTCTCTCTCTCTCTCTCTCTCTCTGACATTTTCTCTATTTCCCCCCCCCCCTTTCTCTGACTCTCTTTCTCTCTCCCCTCCCTCAGTATCTCTCTTTATTTCTCTCTCTCTATGACTTTCTCTCTATCTATCTATATTGAAACTCTGATACATTATGAAATAATAATGATAATAATAATAATAATGATAATAATAATAATAATGATAATAATAATAATAATGATAATAATAATAATAACAATAATAATAAATAAATAAATGAATAAATAAATAAAAAATCATAAAAAAATATGTCTTACATTTGCATGTACGTTAAAATCACTTTATGTAATAAGATTTATCGTAGTAACCAATGGAATAAAGTATTTTGAATTTGAATTCTCTCTCTCTCTCTCTCTCTCTCTCTCTCTCTCTCTCTCTCTCTCTCTCTCTCTCTCTCTCTCTCTCTCTTTTCTCGCTCTCTGCCCCCCCCTCTCTCTCTCTCTCTCTCCCTCTCTCTCTCGCTCTCTCTCTCTCTCTCTTTTCTCTCTCTCTCTCTCTTTTCTCTCTCTCTCTCTCTCTCTCTCTCTCTCTCTCTCTCTCTCTCTCTCTCTCTCTCTCTCTCTCTCTCTCTCTCTCTCTCTCTCTCTCTCTTTCCCTCTCAAACATCTTCATTCATAATTATCATGCAGATATATCTAGGCTGAAACCAGTTTATTTAGAACACTCAGTTTCCTTTTTGCGGGTTAAAAGTTACCTATCTAAAGAAGCCTTTTTGAAAACCCAACCCTTCTCTCTCTCTGTCTCTGTCTCTCTCTCTCTCTCTCTCTCTCTCTCTCTCTCTCTCTCTCTCTCTCTCTCTCTCTCTCTCTCTCTCTCTCTCTCTCTCTCTCTCTCTCTCTCTCTCTCTCTTCTTTCTCTCTCTCTCTCTCTCTTTCTCTCTCTCTCTCTCTTTCTTCTATTAGTTTATGTTTATATATATTAATATTATTATTTTTTTTTTACAGTAAAATACCATCGATGATGTATCGGCGTTACATGTATTGGTATCGACATCGCTTTAACTGTCTTCGAAGAATCGATATATTGCTTTAGTTAATTTTCAAGTAAACGTATGTATCTGTATCACCTTAGACAGTTCTGTGTATCACTGTTTATATATCACTATCATCACATTATATTCCAGCCCCAGTTTGTTTTTTGTTACATGGTATAGGAAATAAGTTTTTCTATAGTTTTGCAATTCTAGGCTAACTCAATAAAAAAAAAAGACATAGTAAACAACATGAGATAAACAGCAAAATAAGTCAGCCTCCTACCTCGACTTAAATTTACATTATAGAGCGACCAGAGAATACCACTAAATCAAAAAGCTAAAAATATATTTCAGCCCTTCATGAGAATAAATCCAAAGAAATAGAAGACTATCGGTTTCCAATCAGAAAGGGCATACTACAAAAGTCTCCCCCAAAAAAATGGATCCCCGAAACACAGAAAACTCTCGAATTCTCGTCATAAGAGAAAACGTGAAGACGTGCTGTTGAGTCAGTGTTGTGACAGCAGACGACGGGGCGGAGGTCGTGGCAGGTCGTGGCAGGTCGTGGCAGGTCGTCCCTTACCTCACACCCTCACAGCCTTCTCCTCATGGACACCTGACTCGAAATTCGCGCAATCTCCTCCCCATAGAAGATAAGGTAAATGTTAAGTTTCATCCAGCCTCCGACTTTCGAAACCACTTTTTTTGGAGTGTAATCTCCCCTCGTAGTTTAACGCTGTTATGCTGTTGCTTTCCGTCGCATTTGACTCGTTGATGAGTAGCGGAACTTGTATTCCCCGACGGCAAAGTTGATCAAATGTGTAAGATTCGGCTTCGCACTGTATTAAGGGGGGGTAATTAGCATGATTTACACACAGAAAAACAAGAAAAACACTAAATTAACTTAAAATCGGGTTTGTTGAAACTCTACGGGGACAGTGGCCATGTTTCACCTATGCAATTACGGTATACAATTCGGCGGTTAAATCCAGGATTATTTTTTGCCTGATTGACGGACAATACAAATGAATCAAACCATGTTTGGGCACAATCAACTTTTCAATATGAAAATGCGTTTCGAAAGTTTCCAGATGACCGTTTCAAATTCATACACAAGCTTCATTAATAGTTCCTCAAATAACAACGGTATTTTGATTGACTGCGATAATAAATACAAAGCAAAGAAACAAAAAAAAGCGCTACTGACAGTTACGTGTCGCGCACGGAGACCGTGCCGCAACGGCACACGCAGTCTCCGTGAATTTTATTCTCAAACAAAAAACTTACACATTTTTGTAACACACCTTGCAAACTTTAGTGATGATTGTCGTCAAATATGGTAACCGTTCAATACTTATACTTGTCTTAAAATGTAAGATGGAACTTATTGACCTTTGCCTGAGCCGAAAATACTTCGGAGGCCGTGGCGAGGCTTCAGGCCGCGCAGCCAAGCCTTATTGCTCGTCCCGCGGAATTATGAAAGCTTTAGCCTGATTTCGTCGCGCGCGGCCACGACACCCACTGCGGTCGGTTGCAATAGCCAAATCGGAAATAATTTGTATTAATAATGCATGTATTATTATCCTATTAAAAGTATGCATTTTTATTACATTAATTGGCTTATTACTTGAAATGTACTTCGTGCAATAACTATGTAGATTTCGCCGGTTCTCGTTAAACGTTACTTAAATTTTACTAACCTTATATCGTCCCGTCTCCGTTATTAAGTTTTACAATAACACGTCCTCGGCGTAGCAATATTTCCAGTTATACGTGTATTTCGCAATTTGTAAACATTTCTGCCGGCTACTATATTTTTTTTTCACACGTACACTTCCTTGACCACCGGACAGATACACACTAAAGGTTTTCCATGGGCGAGGGCAGGGCTTTCCGAAAAAACTGTTTTTGATTGGTCAGAAAACTGTGACGTCATTGCCTGAAGTTTTCATTGGCTAGAATTTCTCAGTCTGTAATCGCCAAGTTGTCAGTAATTGGTCGTTATACATGGTGTCCTTGTCTTACTGTTTCACACATTAATAATTTATTATCGGTATTTCAGAAGAAATATGTCTTTACGTGCGCGAAAAAAGGTATTTGCTTTGTATTAGGTTTTATTTTACCATATGCATACAAGCAATCAGGTAAGTGTGAGCTCTTACCCGATTTTAATCGCTCTCTGAAGAACTACCATCCAGAGGAACTGTGTGTGTGGGGGGGGGGGGGGGGGCAGGTGACGGAAGAATTCTTTCTTTCCCGCCTTGCGGCGTGTATAATTCTGCCGCTTGTGAAAAACATGAATTAATCAATTCTTTTTCAACACCATGTAACCATGGTGTTGTAGGTTACGGTAGGCAGCCCATCCATCACCGTATATCACACTGTCTGGTTTTATATATTTCTTAATAAGGGGTATGAGCGTGTCTGCACTGCGGTCAGTGTCAACCAATGGCACAATTAATTTCCTTTTACTCACACGCTCAATACCCCCAAAGACCCACACCTGGCTCTTCTTCTTTATGATTTGCGAAGTTCTAGCTTCGCCCGGGACCTGGCTCAACTGTCTGCCCCTCTTATACTTACGGCGCACGAGCAGCGTCTCGTCTATCTCAAGTATTACACCGGCACCTCCTATTGAATTTTGATTTTGTAACCAATATTCGGTTACTTCAGAACAAAAACTCCTCCAATCTACGCTAGTTGGCTTAGAAACGTGCCTTTGTAATCGCTGGTCGATAAAACGCAACTTTTACGCCGTTTTGTCTTTGCTATTTGTTCTATCTGCCACAATACCATATATGTCGATCTTCACGATATTTGCAAGGTAAATCGCAATGCGGGCAACTTACCGCTCTTGGCAAAACACCGTGTGCTCTCAGGAACTCTACAGCGTTATCATTTTTTTTCTTCAAAATAATCAGATATAACTCTATAGTAATGCGGGTCACAACCTACGCACCTGAGATCCATTTTGAGCAAAGATTTGGTATATTTGCTTTCCTTGCCTTGTGATTGGTTTATAGCATTTCCTGTAATGCTTTTGGCTTTCGTGACAAATGTCACGCGGATGTGGTATTGAATAAAAGTTTCAAAAGGTTTCGTGCGCTGTTCATGCGGTAACATTGTTGATTTTGAAAATCGCGCGCAATTCTTCAGTTCCCTCTTGCCCGTAATATGGACCATACACATCGATTTGCGCAGAGTAAGAAATGTCATAATTACTGTAAATACTCGATTTTATGATGGTATTACTCGTGTATTGTCAGACATTTTAATGTAGAAAGAAAATCACCTTCATGTAAGGTTACATGGTGGAGATTTTTGTAATGTTATCGTGAATGAAAGTTATATACAATATAATGAACAAAATAAAACGGGGTTTATCATAGTTGTTGTGTTTGTTTACAAAAAATAGTAGGAAAAGGATATCGAGATGGCGAGTGTTTTGTAAGAAAAATATTTGGAAGATAGTTTTTTCGCTCATTTGGGGCTCTCTTTGACTACTTGTGTGTCCAATAACTTCGTAGATTATTTCTGATTTGCGAACGGATGTTCAATAGAAGATAAGTTCTTGATGAGATTTTTTGCTCTTGATTCACATGAGGATATTTTTTGTCCGAGTTGTTTTATGAAAGTCGGCTTAGTGTCTCAGAATTTGTTTGACTGTCTATACCGAAGATAAACACACCAGAGGGAAGTCGGAAGTAACAAGGGAATAAGCTGAGGGGAGGTGGATGATCGTTCTCAAGGGTTGATCGAATGTAGTTTTAGCACTATTAATATATGTTAATATTGTCTCTTAATTTTCGTGGTGTGTGTAAATGTAGTTATCAATGTTTGTATTTGTTTTTCTGGGGAGGTATAGTGAGAATATGGTATGTGTATGAGATGTAGAAGATGTGAATATGAACGAAAATATATTTAAGTTGTTGGTGATAAATGACGTGAGGGTGTGATAGATGAGACTCTCATCATGAGAATAATAGTGAGTTTTTTAGTTCAGTGGATTAATAATGTTGATAGGTTATATCAAGAAAAAAATATTGTCTGCTCTCTCTCTGGTATTTTAGTCTGAATTACTTTGTCAAAACCAGTGTCTCACATACATGTGTTGGCTGGTTTGGACGTTTATTCCTCTCCACTCATCATCAGACTATCCACAATATACTATATAGTTAATTGCTGTGTGCAGTGGGAAAACCCTCTGTCAGCACAATCTTGGCCCATGAAAAACGCTACACACAGTGGCATATGATGGGCGTAAGATAAGAAAGGTGATACTGCTGATATATCACTCGACATGCCAGTCACATGCACTCAGAAAGTCCCTAGTCGCCACCCGGGGGGAGACATATGTCATCAACTAGATTTCTTCACGTCCGTGGTATTCATGGCAGGGTAATTACAGACAGTGTTACAGCAGTCACTCTCTAGCTATAGTGTTCTGCGACCGTCTCAGTGATTCAATGTCGCACTCTCTCTCTCTGCTTGAACTAAGCGGTGCGGTATATCTGACACTGTGCTATTTGTTCCCTCGCGCCTTGCCGTGCTGGGTTGGACCATCTCGTGTCTGAGCATGTGCTCTTCCTCTATAGGGGGGTCATAAACTGTTCAGCAGATATGTGTGCAGTGTATCATGTCTTCACTATGGTATTAGTGTTAGGCTAATGTGTTAGTATTTTTATCCATCTAGTCTCTCCTTTGACAGTCCTCTTACCATGCTGTGTGTCCGTGTGTGTCTGTGGTGCGTAAGATTTGCGGGTTCTAGGTAGGGAGTCTCTCGATTTTAGAGGTATTAAGGTATCCTCAATATACTGTATGAATTAGAGGTCTGATGTCGCTGACGTGAATCACTCACTCTGTGTTTATATTCTCACTGTATGTTCTGTGTGCACTCACTGATGGGTTGTTCATAAAGCGTGGTGTGAGAGACTACTTATCATGAGTCTGACTTCATCTGTTAGATGGAGAATAATGACGCATCTCAAAGGAGATAGTAGATGTGTGCTATCTATAGAGTTGACTAAAGAAATACGGTCAAAGCACTCTCTTGTCTTCAGTTTTAGTAATGCATCTTGAACGATAGTTATCAATCTTTTTGTATTTTAGTGTCGCATTATGACTTGAAGAAGTGTCAATAAGTATATTACTTTAGATTAATATGTTATCTGTAATATAAATAGTTTTTTTATGACACATGACAAAGGATACTTCAGTTAACTATGTGTTGAATATATGTTATGTAATTTGATTGTTTAGAATATTTAATTAAGGTATATTTTATTTATTTGTATTGTAAATTTACCTTAGTCTTGTGGATTTCATGATACTTTGTGTTAGATATTACTAGTTTGAGAAAGAATTTCGTCAGATGTGATGAATTTGTGTTGGGCATGATCTTTGTAGGTGAAAATTAGATGAAGATATACTTTTTATATAACTCTCTTATTTATTGATGTTTTACCCTTATCTGTGTAGAAATAATCTGTAGCTAGCTCTTATTAGTATTCTAAGTAGTGCGTATATAATGTAGTCCACAACATTAGATTTTGTCTATTGACATGTTATTTGCAAGTTTGAGAAAGAAATTTAATTTGGTAGGTCTTTAGGAGACAGCCGCTTTGGCTATCAAAACATTTTTTTTTCTTGTTGGTTTATATTTGTTATATTTTATGCAGTCTGTGATAGAAGATCCAGCTTAGTATCAAGCAGTCACTGCAGCCTCTGTGCCTAGCACTGCGGCAAAGATCAACAAACCTCCACCACATATAAACTGGCAGGTTGATTGGCAGGATAGAGCTTAAAATCATTCCTCTTTTATACATTAAATTACCAGGTTGGTTACAAACTTCTTATCCGTGAAGTAGACTCGTAATTAGTGTGTCGTTGTATTGTCGGCATCTGTGGCTCGATCATCGAGAATGCTGTCATCTGGTCGGCACGTGAATCTTTACTCCGTTGCGTGTACACATTGACTGCATGTGTTCAATAGTCTTCATCGAATGTTTGTGATATTTACTTTTCTTGTTCATCATGGACTGTTTTCTGACTGTCGTTGATCAGTGAGCTAGTGCGGTGTCTACTGTGTATCGCGCTCGTTGTGATCTCTCGGTCTGCAGCTCTAGGCTTTTGTAGGGTCAATGACTAAAAATTCTTTACCTCAGATGAATATTCCGAGTTGTAGTTCTTGACACCAATGTGTAGTGATAACCAGAGCCTAGGGGCTGAGGTTTACATGAAATTTATCTTGTCTAAAAGACTGCGTAATTCCTCTGTGGTAGTACATGTAATGCTAGGAAGGAGAAAATGTATATTGTAGAAGTTCGAGAAAACTCCTGATTTTCACATTTTCTCTTTTCACTAGATCAGCGTATGTTCTCTTGCTAGATAGTGTGAGATTGGAGGCTCTCGGTATAATGTCACATTGTGAGACAAGTAACTCATGATAATAGAAGTGCGGTAAATATCGATACACGAGATGAGTCGCACAGACCGGTTACCTCTTTCTTCGCGTAGCTTCGGGAGTCATCTCAGAAATTTTTTAAGTGTTAGTAATTTTATAAAGGAAGAAGAGAATTTGACGTGGAGAATTTTTTGCTGTAGCTGTTTTTAACCTTATAACTAACACTATAATATAAATATATGATGAGAATCAGCGTAGTGAATGTATATAAAGACATCAATTTAGGCATCGGTGGATAATAATGTTATCAGTAGGAGAAGTTAAGTGTAAGAGAAAGTTATGAGTGTGGACTGTGTATGTTTATAGCTGTATAGTGTGTGATATAGTGTGCATTACATATATAAGTGAAAAAGAAATAAAGACTAAGTTAGCAGAGGATGGTGATAGAGTCGTGGAGATATGTAAGTCTGCAAGTGGATGTGCAGAGGTGTCTCGCCATCTTTAGTGAATCCAGTTTTGTCTAGTCCCACATATGTACTGTCAATGTTCGTGTAACTCATAATGAGGCTCCGGTCGAGTCATTGTGCATATATTTGGTTTGTAGAGATATAACGATACTTTATTGACAATAGATTATCTAGACAATGTATCTTCAAGGGGAAGTGTCAGATTTTTAAGACGAAGGAGTAATATGAGTATTGATAGATATTATCAAACACTGTTTTGGATTTTATAGTTGCTTATGA